>NC_083570.1:127681820-127759320 GCF_027579695.1 Neoarius graeffei | reverse complement strand
TACCAAAGTTTCTGGGAGTGTTGAGCATTCAGGCCATCCTTGTGGACTCACCTGATAACCCTGTAGATGAACCACGGTTTCCAGATTAACTTCTGGTGAGACCAGAGTTACAGACATCCACTGGTGTGATGGCTAAGAAAATCACTGTTCTAGTCAGAAACATGTCAGCACGAGAAATTACCTTGACCAGGGGAATGCTGATAGCTCATCTGTTTCCAGTTGATGTTGTGTCATCATCTCCTGAAAAGAAAGAGTCTAATGTTGAGTCACCTGGAAAATTGACCCCCTCCTCTTTCAACTTTGGAGACTCACCAATCCCTAAGGAGTGGAAAGAAAGATTGGTGACAAAAATGATGGAATAGAGTGAGGTTTTCTCTCTGCATGAGTTTGATGTAGGATGCAGTAAAAGCACCCAGCACACTATCAAAACCGCCGACAACAAACCATTTCGTAAGAGGTCTCGTCGGCTGCCACATGCAGATGTGGAGGCATTGAGACAGCATCTGTTGCAGCTGAAAAATGCTGCCGTTATTATAGAGTCACGCAGTCCTTATGCCTCACCCATTGTGGTTGTGAGGAAGAAAAATGGGAAAATAAGGATGTGTGTGGACTTCAGGACTCTAAACCGGCGCACCGTCCCAGATCAATACACGGTGCCAAGAACCGAAGATGCTTTGGCCTGTCTCAGTGGAAGTAAGTGGTTTAGTGTGCTTGACCTTTGCAGTGGATACTATCAAGTGCCTATGACAGACTCTGACAAGGAGAAGACAGCTTTCATCTGCCCGGCTGGATTCTTCCAATTTGAAAGAATGCAACAAGGAATGACAGGGGCTCCCTACATTTCAGCAGATAATGGAACAGACTGTCGGAGATATGAATTTGCTTGAAGTCTTGGTTTATCTCAGTGATCTCATTGTGTTTGGAGCAATGCTTGAGGAGCATGAGACCAAGTTGTTAAAGGTGCTTGATCGCTTGAGAGACGAAGAACTGAAGTTATCACTGGATAAATGTCAGTTTTGTCAGCCAGCAGTAACCTATGTGGGACACATCATATCTCAAGATGGGCTATCTACTGATCCAAAGAAAACCGAAGCTGTAACCACATGGCCCAGACCAAACACTGTGACAACTTTGCGGTCATTCCTTGGATTCTGTGGGTACTACAGGTGCTTCGTAAAGGATTATTCCAAGGTAGCTCACCCATTGAACCAACTGTTGTCCAGTTACCTGCCAGCTGCAAAGAAGTCCAAAGGGAAGCAGAAGAATGTTTACCTAAATCCCTCAGAGCCTTTTGGTAGTCGGTGGGATAAAAAATGGGAAGCAGCTTTTGAGGAGCTAAAGCGATGGCTTACTCAAACTCCCATGTTAGCTTTTGCAAACCCTCAGCTACCTTATGTGCTGCACGTTGACGCTAGCTGAGAGGGGCTAGGAGGAGTGTTGTACCAAGATCAGGGTGAAGGATTGAGACCCATGGCTTTCATTAGTCAAAGTTTGACTCCTTCAGAAAAAAAACTACCCAGCCCATAAGTTAGAATTTTTGGCGTTGAAGTGAGCGGTAGTAGATAAGCTGCATGACTATCTCTATGGGACCAAGTTTGACGTGAGGACAGACAACAACCCATTGACCTATGTGTTGATGTCAGCTAAGCTGAATGCGACAGGTCATCGTTGGCTCGCTGCGCTGTCTACCTATGACTTCAGTCTTAAATACAGATCAGGAGTCTAAAACATTGATGCTGATGCTCTCTCTCGTCGCCCACATCCCAGTCCAATACAAAAATCAGAGTGGAAAGACATCTCTGCAGCAGGTGTGAGAGCCATGTGCCAGATGTCTGTGGTGACAAAGCAGAGAAACCCACAGTCTAGAAGAGCTATTGACCTTCTGGGGATTTCTCCACAAGCTATCCCACAAGCCTATTGCAATCTGGCTTCTTTAAGTGTCAAAAATATGCCTGTTGTGAGTCTCACTGAGTTGTCAACCACTCAGCAGGAAGACCCTGACATAGGACAAGTGTGGTCGGCTCTGAAAAATGGTAGTATCATCCAAGTTGACAAGACAAAACATCGAGCTTGCTCTTTGCTGTTGAGAGAGTGGGATAGGTTGAAGATGCAGGAAGGAGTAATGTATCGTATTGTAAGTCCACCAGGAAAATCATGCTGTTCTCAGTTGGTACTACCAGCAAAGTACAGAAATATGATAATGAAATCATTACATGGTGATTCAGGTCATCTGGGCCTCGATAAGACACATGGCCTGATCAAAGATCGATTCTACTGGCCGTGGATGAAGTCAGAGATCGAAGATTATTGCAGGTCTTGTGTGAGGTGCATAAAAAGAAAGACTTTGCCCAAGAGAGTTGCACCATTGTCTCATTTGCAAAGTGATGGACCATTGGTCCTTGTTTGTATGGACTTTCTTTCCATTGAACCAGATTCGAGCAACACAGAAAATGTCCTGGTCATTACTGATCATTACACCCGCTATGCTCAAGCCTTTCCAACAAAGGACCAAAAAGCCTCTAAAATGGCAAAAGCGTTACTGGAGAAAGATTTTGTCCATTATGGATTGCCCAAGAGGATGCACAGTGATCAGGGGAGAGATTTTGAAAGTCGCCTTGTCCACGAAGTATTGAGTTCACTTGGAGTTGAAAAATCAAGAACAACACCCTATCATCCTCAAGGGGATCCTCAACCTGAGAGGTTTAATAGGACATTGTTGGACATGTTAGGGACTCTGGAGCCTAACAGGAAGAAAAAATGGAATCAGCATATTGTACATTTGGTCCACGCTTGTAATTGCACTCTGAACGAAGCTACAGGATTTTCTCCCTATTTTCTTATGTTTGGGCATGAAGCGAGATTACCTGTGGATTTATGTTTTGAGACTTCTAGTGATGGCACACAACAGAAAACTTACCTCAAGTATGTTTCTGATGTGAGGAAGGAATTGAAGGCTGCCTATGAACTAGCAGAGTCCATTGCTGCTAAGCAAAATGATAACAATAAGCAGAGGTATGACAAAAGAATTAGATTTTCACAGTTGTTGCCGGGAGACAGAGTCTTGCTACGGAACCTTGGATTACAAGGGAAGCATAAACTGGCAGATCGCTGGGCCTCAAACCCATATGTTGTAGATAGCCAGATGCCGAACTTACCAGTGTTCCAGTTGAGACCTGAAGATGGTGATGGACCAATTAAAATTCTTCATCAAAATCACCTCCTGCCTCTTGGGAAAAGGATATGTCCAGTTTCTGTATCCAATACAGATCCTACACCCACAAGGAGAGTCCTTTCGACGGAGAAGACAGAAAGAACGCATTGACAAGTCTGCAGAGGAAAAGACGTCACAGAAAACACCAGATGAAGACTCTGAAAGAAGAGAGGTTAGACCCTGTGATTTTGTTGAAAAAGAGCACACAGACTCAGAAGATGAGGACTATGGACTGTGGTGTGATTCAAATATTGAACCTCGCAGGAACAACATGGATAATGATACGTTGGAACTATTCAGTCTGGATCTGGGTATTTTCTTAAGTGATCTGACTGGAAAACCAAAAGCAGTTGAGCCAGCAGTAATAGAGGAATGTGTGGAGCAATCTGGAATGGACAGTGGAGATGAACCAGAGACTACTGAGATTACAGAGTCTGAGCTACGAGAGACATGTGAGAGCCAAGAAGAGACTGAAAAAGATAAAACACTGACTGAAGACATCACCTTGCAACAAGAAGACACTGCCCTTGACTTGACACTAAGACCAGACCTCAGAGACTAAAGAGGGCTTCTTTAAGGTTAACTTATAACACTCTAGGTCATCCCAGTGTCATAGCAGCCCCTACAGTGAAATATGTTTCTTGTATTTACAAGTGGATAGGTACACCTGTTATTGCTTAATTGTGTATTTCACTGTGTTTCACTCACCAGATGTATAATGATTGTTTATGTTTTAAACGGTACACAGTCATAAGGGCATGCTTGTATTTTGGTGGGGGGAGAGTGTGATACTCTGATAAATATCAGTAGTATTTATTTAATTTTTTTATTGAGGATGGAATACTGAATTGTGGTGAAGTAAGTGTATAATCGTTTGGTGTAAATGGGATGGTAAAATGTATAATTAATTTGTGTTTGAAATGGGTCCCTTTAAGGAAAGTTGAGGAGTAATTCTTGCTACGTGAGGCGTGAGTTCATGACCTTTGAGTTGATACACTTCCAGGTGGGTAGAAAAGGAAGCGAGAAGAAGGAACAATGTGGGAATGGCGCTGAGCGGGTAGCAGTGGACCGTGTGTGTGTTGGACAACAAGTTAAGAGTGCGTGAGTCAGACTCTTCGCAGCAGTTAAGGGTCTTGTGTTTGGTGGATACGAAGCAGGTCAGTCATCACTGGCTAGCAGGAGCTAGGCTAGTGGCGTGGTCTTTGTTAAGGGTGGACATCACCTGCACAGATTGGAGGACGCTTCGCTGTTGTGACTCATCACCTACGGTCTGGTTCTGCTGACTTCACTGATACGGGAGGTACTTTTATAAAAGGTTTCCATCATGAGCTCCAATTAAAGCATGCCAACAAACTAAACTAAGAGTGCACTCAAAGTTAGATAGTTTGAGGGAAAAACCTATCACTACCCGGGTTTCTATTTTTTTTAATATATATATTTCTCTTTTCCATAACGAAAGGTGACTGTTTTTTGTGCATAATTTTTAATACAGTTTCTAAAATTATATTCTGTGTTTGTATTATTGAGTTGTTTTATCATTGAAATATTACATTCTGCCCTACCCGAGCATTTACAGGTCAAAGTGTATTCCCCATAGTCTCTAAGTAAGTAAGTAAGTAAGTAAGTAAGTAAGTAAATTTAATTTATACAGCACATTTAAAATAGTTTTTACTGACCAAAGTGCTGTACATAGGGTAGCTAAGAAATCAGAAGTAAAATGGACAAACAAACATAAAAAGAAAAGATGCATTAATAGCTGCAACAAAAATACACATTACAAACACAGAGATTGACAGATAGACAAAGAGGCCAGAATTATACAAACAACAAATAAACAACAACATTGAAAAGCACCCACTACAAAAAGAACTAGGGAATGGGCAGCTAAGAGGATGCAAAAGCCAGTGAGTAGAGGTGAGTTTTGAGCCTGAATTTAAAAGAGGAGATAGAGGGGGCGAATCTAATGTCTGGGGGCAAACAGTTCCACAGACTTGGAGCCACTACTGCAAATGCCCTATCACCTTTTTGTTTGAGGTGAGTCAGGGGCACATGGAGGAGACCTTTTTCAGCAGATCTGAGGGACCTAGGTGCAGGGGGTGGTTTCAGAAGATCTGAGATGTAAATACATAGGGGCTTGACCATGCAGCTCCTTGTAGACTATTAGTAGGACTTTAAATTTGATCCTAAAACTAATAGGGAGCCAGTGTAAAGAAGCCAGGACAGGGGTAATGTGCTCTTTCTTCTTGGTACCTGTCAGCAGTCTAGCAGCTGTATTTTGCACCAACTGTAAATGCATTAATTGAGACTGGGGGAGACCAAGACAGAGGGAATTGCAGTAATCTAGCCGGGATGTAATAAAGGCATGGATGACTTTTTCTAGGTCTTCAAAGGATAAAGAAAGTTTGAGATGGGAGATCATTCTCAGCTGGAAGAAGCTATTCTTAATAACAGTACTAATCTGCTTTTTAAAGCAGAGTTCTGAATCAAGAGTGACAACTAGGTTTTTAGCATATGACTTAACGTATGGAAAGAGATGAGCAAGCTTGTTAGCCACTGAGGATCTAGATTTGGGAGGACCAAAAATGATAACCTCAGTTTTGTCGTTATTTAGCTGGAGGAAGTTGTTGGTCATCCGGCACTTAATGTCCTCAAGACAATCCAATAGTGGCTGTATGGAATCCCGAGATTTAAAGGGGGGGTGCAGTTGTGTATCATCTAGAAGTGAAAGGAGATATCATACTTTCTAATAATGTTACCTAGAGGGAGCATATACAAACAGAAGAGTACTGGACCCAAAATAGAACCCTGCGGGACCCGATAGGAGACTGAGGCTGAGGAAGAGGAAAAATGACAGAGAGATACGGAAAAGGTTCTGTGTTTTAGATAGGATCTGAACCAAAGCAGTGCTGTCCCATTAATGCCTACCCACTCCTCAAGACGAGAGAGGAGGATGTCATGGTCCACAGTATCAAAGGCTGCACTAAGGTCCAATAGGACCAAGATTGCATTCTCGCCTGAGTCTAGAGTGAGCAGTAGATCGTTAGTCACTTTGAACAGAGCTGTTTCAGTACTGTGGAGTGCTCTAAAACCTGACTGGAATGGCTCTAAAATGTTGTGCTCAGACAGGAAGGGAAGCAGCTGGGACAGCATGACTTTCTCCAGCACCTTGGAAATGAAAGGGAGCTTAGAGATAGGGTGGTAATTACTCAAGCATTTACCATCCAGGTTATGCTTTTTAAGCAGGGGTTGGACAACTGCATGCTTAAAACACGCAGGAACAACACCAGATGACAGACACGAATTAATAATTACCTGTATGGAGGAACCAACTATATCAAAAGCTTCTTTAATAATATAAGAGGGGACAACATCACCAGGAGAGGAGGTTGGTTTCATATGTAGGACTAAGTCCTTCAAATCTGCAAGGGGAATATTATGAAATATTATGAAATTATATGAGAGGAATGGCTTCCGCAGGGTACAATCTGTAGTACAGAGATCGGTTGATGGCTTGGTCCTTTCCTAGTTGTTGCAGGCAGCTAACAACTTTCTTTTGTAAAACCCTTCGACTAGTGGGGGAGTATGAGAGGACTTCAAGAAAACTGGCAGACTACAGGAACCACCTGCATTTCAACCTGAGATGCTGACAATCCAACATTATCCCCACTAGCCTATGCCTGCATTCAACGGTCAAAGGACACAGAGCTGAAATAATCCTCCAGAAAGCCCAGAAGCAGCTTCTCAATGAGAGAGTGAGACAAGTACATTTCACCATCGATGCTCTCCAGAACAAGACTGAACTGATGTTTGAAGAGTTGACAGTACTTCTTCCCAGTGAAGTTTTGGAACGAGTCTCTGATTTCACGGAGAAAGCACAGATTTCACAACATACCAAAGGCAAGGAATGACAGATGCGCAAATTTCAAACATTGCTGTCTAAAACCACCTCCTCCAGTAAGACAGAAGTGCTGACTTGGAGGAAGAAATCTGACCAGGCTACACAACCGGACATAGAAGAGAAATGGGTGAAGAACTTATCCGACAGGGTACTCACCCAACCAGAGAAAGATGTTTTATCCAAGGGACTTAACTTTGCAGTTTCACCAGAGCGGATACCAGTGGTAGATCTCATCACAGCCACAGAGTCAGCCATCAGAAACAACAATCTGACCAACACAGAGGCAGAACAACTTAGACTGAAGATATCAGCTGCTTTGTCCAGTGCAAAAGCACCCCTCTCCAACCTCACCAGCCAAGAAAGGAGGGCTCTTACATTGCTTCAAAGAGACCAGGACATCACCATCCTTCCTGCTGACAAAGGGAGATGCATGGTGGTGCTAAACACAGCAGACTACCACTCAAAGATGACCAGTCTCCTTAGCGACACAACCACCTATGAAACCTTAAGGCGGGACCCCACCAGTTGTTACAAAAAGAAAGTTGTTAGCTGCCTGCAACAACTAGAAAAGGACCAAGCCATCAACAGATCTCTGTACTACAGATTGTACCCTGGGGAAGCCATTCCTCTCATATACGGACTCCCCAAGATTCACAAGGAAGGAGCTCCACTCAGACCTATCATCAGCAGTATAAATTCTGTCACCAATAACATTGCCAAACACCTAGCTACTATCCTGGCTCCTCTTGTTGGGAATACGCTACATCACGTCAAAAACTCCCAAAATTTTGCTACTAAAGTTGCAGACCTCAAACTAGACTTAGATGAAACCATGGTTTCTTACGATGTCACTTCTCTTTTCACCTGCATTCCCACCACAGAAGCAGCTGAATCTGTTAGACAATGACTCCTTCAAGACAACACCTTACTGGATAGAACGAACCTCACCACGGACCAGATTTGCACCCTGCTTGACCTCTGCCTGACTACCACTTATTTCCAGTTTAATGAAAGTTTCTACAGACAGAAGCATGGATGCGCCATGGGCTCACTGGTGTCCCCTATTGTGGCCAATCTTTAAATGGAGGAAGTGGAACATAAAGCTTTGACCACTTTTTCAGGAGTTGCTCCCAGCCACTGGTTCAGATATGTGGATGACACCCGCGTTAATATCAAAACCCATGAAGTGGAAGCCTTCTCTAAGCACATCAGTGCAGTGGATATCAACATCAATTTCACTCGGGAGGACATCAGTGGGAATAATCTAGTCTTCTTGGATTGTGATGTACACATTAGACAAGACAGAAGCCTTAGCATTGAGGTCTACCGGAAACCCACACATACAGACCAGTACCTACTCTTTGACTCTCACCACTCACTGGAACACAAATTGGGGGTCATTAGGACCTTGCAACACAGGGCTCAGAACATCCCTACAATGGTAGAGGGAAAAGAGAAGGAGCAGAATCACATCAAGAAAGCACTTCAGAACTGCGGGTATCCCAACTGGTCTTTCTTCAAAAGCAGAAAAAGGAACATAATGGACAAGGAGGATAACAGGAACAAATGCAAGAACATTGTCATTCCCTACATTTCTGGTCTATCTGAGAAACTCAGGAGGATCTTCTACAAACACAACATTCCAGTACATTTCAGACCCAGTAACACCCTGAAGCAGAAACTGGTCCACCCTAAGGACAGAATACCCAGACATAAACAGGACAATGTAGTGTATGCAATTCAGTGCAGTGAGGAATGCACGGATTCGTATATAGGAGAAACTAAACAACCGTTCCACAGGCGTATGGCTCAACACAGGAGAGCCAGTTCCTCAGGCCAGGACTCTGCTGTCTACCTTCATCTTAACAACAAAGGACACTCATTTCAGGATTGTAACGTATGCATTTTAGCCAGAGAGGATCGTTGGTATGAGCGAGGAGTTAAAGAAGCCATTTTTGTCAACCTGGAACGGCCATCACTGAACAGAGGTGGGGGTGTAAGACATCATTTATCAGCCACCTACAATGCAATCCTTGGCACACTTCCCAGACAACTGAATGCACACCAAAACCCAGCTGTTTTCAGTGACTCACAAGAGGACAGAGAGAATCAGCATTCCATTGATCACCTTAATGGGCAATCCATTGATCACCCAAACGACTCTCGAGGCCGTTCACATCTAGCCCCCAGTGACCCACACCAACAGGATGACTCAACGACACCTTAGATGAGCTTTTCATCCATGAGAGGATAAATACCTGATACTCCCTACTAGTCAGACAGAACTGAAGAAGCCTTTCGGATGAGAGGTGAAACGTCTTCAAGAATCTTCAAGCAAGTCCAGTTGCTCTCTTTTACCACCCACAGTTACTATGACCTGGATGACTGAGAATCTTCACAGACACATACCATTTTTATGATGGTCTTTGGTATGACCCTACTGCGAGTAGAACTCGCGATCTCCCGGTCAAGAAGCAGACATGCTCATGACTAGGCCAGCCCACAGTCTGCTCTGGATAAGAGCATTTGCTAAATGTAATGTAATATAATGTAATGTAGCTACTGTGCACAGCTTTATCAATAGTCTCCCAGAATTATCAACTTTGATTGGATCACCGTCAGACCCCACAGAACTTGATCAAGCAACTGAATGCTTAAAGTCAACATTCTGCTATACTTTAGATAGTGTAGCTACACCACACTAATGGCATTTAGTAGATGCTCTTATCCACAGTGACATACAACATACCCAGAGAAGCCTGGGGAGCAGTTGGGGGGTTAGGTGCCTTGCTCAAGGGGACTTCAGCCATTCCTGCTGGTCCAGGGAATTGAACAGGTGACCTTTTGGTCCTAAAGCTACTTCTCTTACCATTAGACCACGGCTTCCATACATATAGTACATAGTATATGTATATACAGTGGCACTTGAAAGTTTGTGAACCCTTTAGAATTTTCTATATTTCTGCATAAATATGACCTAAAACATCATCAGATTTTCACACAAGTCCTAAAAGTAGATAAAGAGAACCCAGTTAAACAAATGAGATAAAAATATTATACTTGGTCATTTATTTATTGAGAAAAATGATCCAATATTACATATCTGTGAGTGGCAAAAGTATGTGAACCTCTAGGATTAGCAGTTAATTTGAAGGTGAAATTCGAGTCAGGTGTTTTCAATCAATGGGATGACAATCAGGTGTGAGTGGGCATCCTTGTTTTATTTAAAGAACAGAGATCTATCAAAGTCTGATCTTCACAACACATGTTAGGGGAAGTGTATCATGGCACGAACAAAAGAGATTTCTGAGGACCTCAGAAAAAGCGTTGCTGATGCTCATCAGGCTGGAAAAGGTTACAAAACCATCTCTAAAGAGTTTGGAGTCCACCAATCCACAATCAGACAGATTGTGTACAAATGGAGGAAATTCAAGACCATTGTTACCCTCCCCAGGAGTGGTTGACCAACAAAGATCACTCCAAGAGCAAGGCGTGTAATAGTTGGCAAGGTCACAAAGGACCACACAGTAACTTCTAAGCAACTGAAGGCCTCTCTCACATTGGCTAATGTTAATGTTCATGAGTCCACCATCAGGAAAACACTGAACAACAATGGTGTGCATGGCAGGGTTGCAAGGAGAAATCCAGTGCTCTCCAAAAAGAACATTGCTGCTCATCTGGTTTGCTAAAGATTACATGGACAAGCCAGAAGGCTATTGGAAAAATGTTTTGTGGATGGATGAGAGCAAACTAGAACTTTTTGGTTTAAATGAGGAGTGTTATGTTTGGAGACAGCAAAACACTGCATTCCAGCATAAGAACCTTATCCCATCTGTGAAACATGGTGGTGGTAGTATCATGGTTTGGGCCTGTTTTGCTGCATCTGGGCCAGGACGGCTTGCCATCATTGATGGAACAATGAATTCTGAATTATAACAGCAAATTCTAAAGGAAACTGTCAGGACACCTGTCCATGAACTGAATCTCAAGAGAAGGTGGGTCATGCAGCAAGACAACGACCCTAAGCACACAAGTCATTCTACCAAAAATGGTTAAAGAAGAATAAAGGTAATGTTCTGGAATGGCCAAGTCAAAGTCCTGACCTTAATCCAATGGAAATGTTGCGGAAGGACCTGAAGCGAGCAGTTCATGTGAAGAAACCCACCAACATCCCAGAGTTGAAGCTGTTCTGTACGGAGGAATGGGCTAAAATTCCTCCAAGCCGATGTGCAGGACTGATCAACAGTTACCAGAAATGTGTAGTTGCAATTATTGCTGTACAAGGGGGTCACACCAGATATTGAAAGCAAAGGTTCACATACTTTTGCCACTCACAGATATGTAATATTGGATCATTTTCCTCAATAAATAAATGACCAAGTATAATATTTTTGTCTCATTTGTTTAACTGGGTTCTCTTCATCTACTTTTAGGACTTGTGTGAAAATCTGATGATGTTTAGGTCATATTTATGCAGAAATATAGAAAATTCTAAAGGGTTCACAAACTTTCAAGCACCACTGTACATATTGTATATAGTATATTGTATATGTTTCTCTTCCTTACACAGAGGAGAAACACCTATATACAACCCTGGTGATAGAGTATGGCTTTCCACAAAGGATATATGGGATCCCAACACCTGCAGGAAGTTAAGTGGCAAGTACATTGGACCCTTCAGTGTTCTCCAAAGAGTCAACGAGGTTTCATACAAGCTAGATTTTCCCCAACACTGCTGCCTCTCACCCACCTTTCATGTCTCCTGTCTAAAACCCACCATTCTGGGTCCCTTGGCCTCGAACTCCCCAGTCACATCACCTCCTGCACTGCTCAATCTGGAGGGACAACCAGTGTACTTGGCACAGAAGCTGCTTAGCTCTCATTGCAGGTGGGAGATTCATAAATACCTGTTGGATTATGTTGGCTATGGCCCTGAAGAATGCAGTTGGGTCCTGGTCAAAGGCATCCTGGACCCACTTCTCTGTCAGGAGTTTCATTCAAAACACCCCAACAAGCCAGCTCCTCGTGTTCAAGGCCACCCTAGAGTGAGCAGCCTGAGGGAGGGGGGCATTGGCAGGGGGTTCACCAATCACCATTGACTACTAAAGGACTCTCATTCATTCAACTAATTGCAAAGTAATGCTCAGTACTATTGCCTGACTTACCAAGCCTTATATTTCTGCATTGCTTATCTGGTTTGACTCTGTGTATTTTGGATTTTGTCTTCTGCACTGCTTCTAATATTCTGTCTGTGCCTTGCCTGATGCTTGCTACACCTTGTTTTTGAATTTGTCTGCCAGATTGCTGATTAAAATGGTCTTATGCATTTACATCTCTCTGTCACCTGCATATCTGACAATAACAAAAATAATAATCAAAGATTCTTGTTTAATACTGTAGCAAAATTAGCTAGGAAAAAGACTCATAGACTCATGCACACCTGAAATATGTAGTAGCAATAAGTTCATTAATTTTTTTCAATTACAAAATTTAAAATATTTAAAATATACGACAAAAATTAACACTATTAATTTAAGGCCAGACAATTTAAGTAACCCTGTAGTTAACAATATAACTGTATCAGATCAGCAATTAGAATGCTTTACTACCCTTAGAGAAATCAAACTAATTTAATTAATCTCCACATCAAAATCTTCAACTTGTGTACTAGAGCTCTTACCTACGTGACTCTTCAAGCAGATAATACCAGAAGCAATTGAACCGCTTGTAAAAATAATAAATTCTTCCCTTAGAATTGGCTATGTACCCAAATCCTTTAAACTAGCATTTATCAAACCCCTGATTAAAAAAAACCTGACCTTGTTCTCTGTCAGCTGTCCAATTATAAGCAAATATCAAACCTCCCCTTTATCTCCAAGATCCTAGAAAAAGCTGTGGCACAGCAGTTATGCTCATATCTACATTGGAATAACATCCATGAAATGGATCAGTCAGGATTTAGACCTCATCATACCATGGTGACAGCACTGGTTAAAGGTTCTGACTGCAAAGTTGAATTCTGGGCAAAATGTTTTATTTCTGTTGCTGTTTTGGAATGTTTTGCTGCTGCACACACCATGTATCCTGTGTGTAAGTATTTTGCCAAGATAAAATGTGTGATTCCAGAGATTGCCGAAGCAAGTGAGCAACAATATCACATGACCATCATGGGGAGTGTTTGAGATACTTTTGACCAAAACAAGTTGGCATGGGCAAACATGGCAGACTCCACTCTCCCACCAGCTACAAGCCAGGGGAAAAAAAGGAAAGCCTGCCTAGTGAGTGCAACTGCAAGATAGAGCAAGGTTAGATGATGTCATTTTTCTGGACAGACAACTAAATCATTGTAGTGAGTGTGTAGCTATCTTAGCCTTAGAATGCATTGGCTCGATTCCACGGTCACAAGTATGGAGTTCTACATCTAATGTTTTGATTTTACAGAGAAAGAAACAAGAATACAAAAGCAGGAACAGAGAAACGGGGGTGTGCTTAAGTGCCAGTTTGTGAAGGGAAAACAAAGCCAGGGAAGGTGAATGGCAAAGTGATTGCACCTGTGTGTAATTAATGTGTTATGTGCGTGTTTTCCCAGCGATGGGGAGCAGATAAGAGGGTGGAGAGGAGAGAAAGAGAAAACATCCCTGTGCACCATACTTAATTAATTATGTGTGCGCATGTTAGAGTGAGACTTTATTTTGAATCTTTGAAAGATGAAAAGCACAAATAAAAGTCTCACTTATAACAATAATATTTAACTTGTAAATTATCTCATCTCATCTCATTATCTCTAGCCGCTTTATCCTGTTCTACAGGGTCGCAGGCAAGCTGGAGCCTATCCCAGCTGACTATGGGCGAAAGGCGGGGTACACCCTGGACAAGTCACCAGGTCATTACAGGCTTGTAAATTATTATTATTCATCTCATCTCATTATCTCTAGCTGCTTTATCCTTCTACAGGGTCGCAGGCAAGCCGGAGCCTATCCCAGCTGACTATGGGCGAAAGGCGGGGTACACCCTGGACAAGTCGCCAGGTCATCACAGGGCTGACACATAGACACAGACAACCATTCACACTCACATTCACACTTATGGTCAATTTAGAGTCACCAGTTAACCTAACCTGCATGTCTTTGGACTGTGGGGGAAACCGGAGCACTCGGAGGAAACCCACACGGACACGGGGAGAACATGCAAACTCCGCACAGAAAGGCCCTCGCTGGCCACGGGGCTCGAACCCGGACCTTCTTGCTGTGAGGCGACAGCGCAAACCACTACACCACCATGCCGCCCCATTATTATTATATGCGTGGGCGGCACAGTGGTGTAGTGGTTAGCACTGTCGCCTCACAGCAAGAAGGTCCAGGTTCGAGCCCCGTGGCTCATGAGGGCCTTTCTGTGCGGAGTTTGCATGTTCTCCCTGTGTCTGCATGGGTTTCCTCCAGGTGCTCCGGTTTCCCCCACAGTTCAAAGACATGCAGGTTAGGTTAACTGGTGACTCTAAATTGACCGTAGGTGTGAATGTGAGTGTGAATGGTTGTCTGTGTCTATGTGTCAGCCCTGTGATGACCTGGCGACTTGTTCAGGGTGTACCCCGCCTTTCACCCGTAGTCAGCTGGGATAGGCTCCAGCTTGCCTGCAACCCTATAGAACAGGATAAAGCGGCTAGAGATAATGAGATGAGATGATATTATTATATGCAAATATCTAGTGCGGGTGGCACTGTGGTGTAGTGGTTAGCACTCTTGCCTCATAGTAAGAACATTCTGGGTTCGAGCCCAGTGGCTGACGGGGGCCTTTCTGTGTGGAGTTTGCATGTTCTCTCCGTGTCTGCATGGGTTTCCTCCGGATGCTCCGGTTTCCCCGCAGTCCAAAGACATGCAGATTAGGTTAATTGGTAGCCCTAAATTGCCTGTAGGTGTGAATGTGAACGGTTGTTTGTCCCTATGTGTCAGCCCTGCAATAATCTGGTGACTTGTCCAGGGTGTACCCGATCTCTCACCCATAGTCAGCTGGGATACGCTCCAGCTTGCCTGTGACCCTGCAAAGGATAAGTGGTTAAGGATAATGGATGGATGGAAGTATCTAGAGCAGGAAGCATAAATGAGAGCAGCACCTTCCCATGTGGGATGAATACTGTCCTGCCCTAACAGGCCAGACTTGCCCTCAAAACTACTCTGAACTGCTGGTTGTCCAAGTTATACAATTATAGACAATTAGACAATTATAACCTGCTGACCGACCATAACCTGCTGTAAGCTACATTGCGATGCCACACTGTGATAGATCCTTTCTTCTTCAGGATGAGCTAGCTCGGTTTGTCATGACACAGCCGCCTTCTCCAGGACTCCCGGTCGCTCATGGCAAAAGGCAGGTCATCCGGCCGACAGCACAGGTCCTCGGTTAGCTGGTTGATGTAGGTTTTACGTGGCCGACCACGCGGTCGTTTGCCATGGGTTGGGTCCCATAGCACCAGGTCAGCCGCCAGCTCTCTCTTGTTACGCCAGCAATGGCCAGCAAAGCGTAGTCTTTGTTGGCGGATCGTGCTTGTGACAGGAGGAATGCTTCCATATAGCTCTTTGTTAGTTTTATGGTCTTTCCAGGATACATTTAAAGCAGCTCGGAGCATTCGTGTAAATGAGCCATCAATCCTTTTCTGGAGTTTAGATGTAAGAGTCCATGATATTGAACCATATAAAAGGACAGACTCGACAGTGGCTCTGAAGAAATTCCTTTTGAGCTTGTCAGGAAGGTCGGATTTCCATATTTGACTCATTCCGTTGAGAGCACCCCATGCCTTGCCAATTCTGGTGTTAACATCCTTTTCGGTAGAAGCTATATGGCTGCCCAGGTAAACAAAATCATCCACTTGTTCCACTGATTCACTGCTTAGGCTTTTCACGCCAGTCGATCCGTCTTGATTTAAACACATGAACTTTGTCTTATCGGCGTTTACATAAAGGCCGATAGATCCAGAGCATATTATAGCATCAGACAATGCCTTTGCGAATTTAAACAACTCTACAGAGTTAGTCTTAGTAACCTCAGACTGATGAAGGTGCATATCATTAGTTCCTACATGAAAACCTACCTTTGAAAACCTATGCTTACTTAGTCCTTTAGATTATCTGCTATTGTAACCTACTTCAGCTCACACTATTAAGAGTAACCGCTGGAGGTTACAGATGCCTATACCACTATATGTTTACGTTTTGGACCAACACATCAAAAGATTAGGCTCGCTACTGGAGAAAGGGGTATCAGAAATTGTATTGAGTAGAAGAGCAAAAATGCACACAACTCACAGGTAAGTTTTATGTGTATTGTATTAACGCATAAACAAACAACAACAACAACAACAACAAAAATAAATAAATAAATAAAATTAGAATGTCCTTCAGTGTTAGGACTAGGACTGTTTTGGCCTCTAGAGGCCGCTGTTATTTCCTTTTCATGTCGTGTTTATTTTGGCCTCTAGAGGCCGCCACTGTTCCTGTGTTTTGTGTTTGTGTTAATTGCCTAATTATCTTCACCTGTGTCCTTAATTAGTTTGTCTATTTATACCCCTGAGTTCAGTCCTCTTGTCACGGAGTCTTTGTGCTGTTATGTTTATCTCCAGTTTCCTTTGTACTGTGTTTTTTGATCTTCTTAGCTTTTGAATTTTTGCACTTTGCTTTTCTTTTGGATTATACTCTTTGGTTTTTTTTTTGTCTTTTGTTTTGCCCTGTATATAGTGTATATAGTTTAAATAAACCTTTTGATTCTTTTTCTACTTCCGCCTCACGCCTCTGCATTTGAGTCATCCCCCTGGTGGCCTAGTGGGGGTTTGCTGGATTATCACACCAACGAACCAGGTTCGAATCCCAGCAAAACCCTAACAGAAAGACTCCGTCATGACCGACTCAGCAGAGGCTGCTTCAACTGTCTACCCGGCCAACCTTCAGGGAATTATGGCAGCTTTGACACGCTTCGGAGCGACCATGGACGCTCATGGACGTACGCTCACCAGCCAACGTGAGGCCCTCGCTCGCCACGAGGAACTGCTTCAGCAAATTGGGAAAACCCTGGCACAGCTGACATCTCTGCCTGCATCTCCTGATCCAGCTCCCACTCCTGCTCCAGTGCCTCCTGCAATGCTGCCTTCTTCACCTCGCGAACCCAGCCTTCCTGCACCACAGAGGTATGACGGCAAGCACAGTGAGTGCCGAGAGTTCCTTACCCAATGTCAACTCACCTTTGAGCTTCAGCCTACCACCTACACTACGGATCGCCGCAAGATTGCCTTTGTGATCACCTTATTAGCTGGTAAGGCG
Source organism: Neoarius graeffei (assembly GCF_027579695.1). NCBI lineage: Eukaryota > Metazoa > Chordata > Actinopteri > Siluriformes > Ariidae > Neoarius > Neoarius graeffei. The sequence goes on along the minus strand of NC_083570.1, from coordinate 127,741,904 downwards.
CGAGCCTGGGCTACTGCTATCTGGCAAAGACAGGGACCTGAGTGCCTTGATTTCCAGCTGTTCTCTGAAGAGATGCTTCGGGTCTTCGATCAGGCGGACATCAGTACCGACGCAGCCCGAAAGCTCATGTCCATCCGGCAAGGAGGAAGCGTCGCAGATTACGCCATCTCGTTCCGAACGCTCGCAGCAGTAAGTGGATGGAACGAGACTGCCCTGGTGTCAGCCTTCCACCATGGTCTGTCTGACCCCATCAAGGACGGTCTGGCCTCTATTGAATGCCCAAGTGACCTTGAAAACCTCATCTCACATGCTATTCATCTGGACAACAGGATGAGAGAACGCCACCAAGCCTTGAGCCCCCCCAGCCTCCCTACCTCTACCTGGAGACCGTCTACCTCCTTCAGTGACTGTCCAGAACCCATGCAAGTGGGTCGTACTCGCCTCTCCGCATCTGAGAGGGAGCGCAGAAGGAGGGACAAGTGCTGCATCTACTGTGGCAAGCCTGGTCACTTCCGAGCATCATGTCCCGAACTCTTGGGAAAAGGACCACCCCGTCCAGCCGAGGGAGGGTTGTGACAGGGCCTACCCTCTCTCCCGGACTCCCTGGCCAAGGAATCTACATCCCGGTCTCCATCTCCTGGGGTGAGTCTGTCCACTCTTGTCAAGCTTTGATAGACTCAGGGGCGGCTGGGAATTTTATGGATATTCACTTCGCCCAAAGCATCAATATTCCGACTGCACCTCTTGAAGTCCCACTGTCTGTGTCTGCCCTCGATGGCCAAGCGTTAGGTGATGGAAGAGTCACCCAAGTTACTTCTCCAGTCTTCCTCCAGTCTCAAGGTCACAAGGAAGAAATATCCCTGCACCTGATTCCTTCACCTGAGTTCCCAGTTATTCTAGGCCTTCCTTGGCTTACTCGCCACAACCCTCGCATAGACTGGGTAACAAGCCAGGTTGTGGAATGGGGCCCTGCATGCCATGCCTCTTGTCTGCTCTCTAGCTCTCCTGTGTCTCCCGACGAGCCCCCTGATCTCACCGAGTTATCTCAAGTTCCCACAGAGTACTGGGATCTCAAGGAGGTATTCAGCAAGAGCAGGGCCGCCGTTCTTCCTCCGCACTGGGCCTACGACTGTGCCATCGACTTGCTCCCTGGGACTACCCCTCCTCGTGGCAGACTGTTTTCCCTCTCTCAGCCAGAACGCAAGGCCATGGAGGAATACCTCAAAGACGCCCTGGTCTCTGGGTTCATTCGACCCTCCACCTCACCTGCTGGTGCCGGCTTCTTCTTTGTCGGCAAGAAGGATGGGGGGCTCCGACCATGTATTGCAGGGCTATTCAACTTTAGTACCAAGAGGGCCGATTGGAAATATCACTGAGTTTTCGGGGGCCGCATACAAAAAGACACCGCAAAATAATTGCATCCAACTGCATTTAATGTCAAAGCAAAATTTTATCCAGTGCAAAAGCAATTACTCAAATTTGTAAACAAAAAACATTCTAACATCTTCTTCTTTTTTTTAAATAGTTTTTGATTTAGCTATTTCAATTTGATTTTATGCTGACATAACACACTTGTCCATAACACACATAACACTATCCATCCAAAACATTCTTCCTTCTGACAGATAACCAAGTTGCCACACAAGCTATGTATAATAGGCCTACATCACAGCATTAAAAACACAGCATAACAAAACAACTTATCTATAGGACAGGTTCATTGCACACAAACTATGTATCGCATCATATCAGTTCACATCACATCAAACTGTTTTTTTTTCCAAACAGTTTCTGATTTGGCTATTTCAATTTATGCTGACATAACACACTATCCATGACACACATAACACACAAATCATCCAAAACAAACAATTTTCTGACAGGTAGCCTATGTTGCCACACATGCCTACATCACAGCATAGTTTTTGAATGTAGCCAATCAGTGTGAAAAATTGCACTGTCTTGATTTGGCTATTTCAAGATAATTAGGCTCATAAGTGGTAAGAGCAATCCTGAGGCATTCATGCAACTTCTCATTGGTCAAAGAACAACGTGACTTTGTTTTGATGGCATTCAAATGAGAAAAGCTAGACTCACAGGTATAAGTGGACCCAAACATTGTCAGTATTTGCAAAGCCACTTTCCTTATTGTGGGGTACTGTTGCTTGCTAACATGTTTAGACCAAAAGTTGTCTGCACCCTCAGACTGCAAGTACGTTTTTAAAGCAAAGGAAGACTGCAAATCCACTAATTCCATCTGAAACATGCTTTCATTAACACAACATACCTCTTGCGCTTTTAAACTCACTTCTCCATCGGGAGCAAGACAGAAAGGGTCACGGGCAAACAACAGCATTTCTTTGGGGATGGTGAACTTTTGGAATCTTTGCGTAAAGTTCTCAGTCAGTTTTGCCATGAAGTCTGTCATTACGTGTGTAATGTGACGTCCGGGTGCAGTGGTCATAAATTCACGGAGGTGTGGAAAGTGCATTAATTTTGAGTCACTCAAGTCTTTTGTTAAGACTGTCAACTTGGCTTCGAAGGCACATAGCCTGTCCACTAAATCCGCAATCGACTTTTCACGGCCCTGTAGTTCCTGATTCAAAGTATTCAGGTATCCAAAAATGTCACAAAGAAAGTGGACCTCTGCCAAGAACTTTCCGTTCATCATCTGCTCCAAGAGCGCTGATGCCCGTGTTTGTTGAGAGTTTTTCAGAAAAGTCAGGATCTCCTGACGAAGTTCACAGAACCGGTTTAGTGCCTTTCCTTTGCTGAGCCACCTGACGTCGTTATGGAGGAGTAGATCTGAGTGTTCGGCGTCAGTGTCAAGGAGAAGCAGCCGAAAAAGTCGATGCTGCAGGCTCGATGTAGCACGAATGAAATTAACAATGCTGATAACAGTGTCCATTGTTTTTTTTAGATCGCCACTTAGCTGAGCACACAAGGCTGATTGATGAATAATGCAGTGTAAAAACTGCATCCCAGGTGCGACTGCTGACAGTCTACCTATCAGTCCTTGCACTCGGCCCATCATAGATGGTGCGCCATCAGTTACCAACAAGCAAACCTTTGCCAATTCCAAGTCACGTTCATGAAAAAACGACACAATCTTTTGAAAAATGACTTCTCCTGTGGTACGGCCCTCCAAAGGAACAAGGCCGAGAAGTTCCTCACGGAATCCAGTGCCGTCAAAAAACCTGACATAGATGCAAAGTTGTGCAATGTCTGTATTATCTGTAGACTCGTCAACAGCAATGGACATACAGTCAGCTTTCTTAAGATTTTCCAAAAGTTTTCTGTTGACGTCCTCAGCAAGCAACTCCACTCTACGTAGGGTAGTCGTGTCTGATAGAGGCACTTTCTTGACAGCCGAAATTACAGTTTCTTTCATTTTTTCGTCAGTTAGCACCTCATCTATGACCGCTAGCATGCATTCCCTCACTGTCTCTGCCTCTGTGAAGGGTCGTTTTTTACGAGTTAGCGTCCAGGCCACTCGCAGTGATGCTGACATAGCCCTCTCTTGAGCTGTACAAAAGTGACCAAGAACCACTTGACTGTTTTTAAATGATCCGACCAGTCCTTGTATCTTTTTCCTCCGTTCCTCCGAGCCCTCGGGAAAGTTAGTGGAAAAGGAGCTGTGGTTTGAAGAGAAGTGCCTCTTGACATTATATTCCTTCATTACAGCGATGGATTCATTGCACAATAAACATGTGGGTCTCCTACTTGTTGAAGAGGGTAAAATGAATAAATATTTGTCAGTCCATTCTACTTTAAACTGACGATTCTCGTCGTCAATTCTACGTTTGGCTTTAGACAGAGCCATCTTCAACCCACTTGTGGGAATGAGATTGTTTACTATTAACGGCACGCTCTGCTTTCGAATCTTGGCGACTTGAAATTGTTACACAGAGACGTATGACACGGAGCTGCAGACCCACACACGGACTGGCCATCGGGAGTAGCGGGAGTTTTCCTGGTGGGCCGGTGGTTCAGTGTGGGCCGGCGGAGAAAAAAAAAAAAAAACAGTTGCGCGCTGGCCTTTAATATGATAAGCAATGTTAACAGTTTCTTTAAGAAACTGTTAACATTGCTTATTACAGTTGCGCGCTGGCCTTTAATATGATAAGCAATGTTAACAGTTTCTTAAAGAAACTGTTAACATTGCTTATCATATTAAAGGCCAGCGCGCAACTGTTTTTTTTTTTTCTCCGCCGGCCCACACTGAACCACCGGCCCACCAGGAAAACTCCCGCTGGCCAGTCCGTGTGTGTGCAGACCTATCAGTGGCATTTATTTTTATTTTAATTCAACGTTAATTTTCTCGCAAATATTCAATCAGGAAAGGTCAGGTTGAGCAGTTTCATGTGTTGTGCTTGTGTGAAAACTCAAGAATTAGTATGACCATTGAGGGCAGCGTTGCGCTACTTGCAAATCATAGGCCTATGCTCGACAATCACAGCAAGTATGATTCAGCAAGATCACGAGGAGTCCATTCTCATGGCGGGCCGCACAAAATTTTCATCGGGCCGCATCTGGCCCGCGGGCCGCTAGTTGAATAGGCCTGATGTATTGACTACAGGGGCCTGAACAAGATCACTGTGCGCAACCGATATCCCCTTCCGCTGATGTCCACTGCTTTCGACCTGCTCCAAGGCGCCACCGTCTTCACCAAGTTGGACCTACGGAACGCATACCACCTCATCCGTATCCGACAGGGAGACGAGTGGAAGACTGCCTTTAACACCCCGTCTGGGCACTACGAATACCAGGTGATGCCCTTCGGACTCACCAATGCACCAGCTGTTTTTCAGGCCCTAATCAACGACGTCTTAAGGGACATGATTAACCTGTACGTTTTTGTCTACCTCGACGACATCCTTATCTTTTCCAAGACCGTGCAGGAGCACCGCCACCATGTCCGCCAGGTTCTCCAGAGGCTGCTACAGAACAATCTGTTCGCCAAGGCCCAGAAATGCGAATTTCATGTTCCCGAGGTCTCCTTTCTGGGATTTATTGTACGGACAGGCCAACTCCAAATGGACCCTGCCAAGACCCTGGCCGTCCGGGATTGGCCTACTCCCAAGTCCGTTAAGGAGGTTCAGCGGTTCTTAGGATTCGCTAACTTCTACCGCAAGTTCATCAGGAACTTCAGTTCTGTGGCAGCACCCATGTCAGACCTCACCAAAGGGACAGGTGGATCTTATGTCTGGTCTCCTCAGGCGGAAAAGGCATTCAGAGACCTCAAGGACCGCTTCTGCACGGCACCCATTCTGGTCCTCCCGGACACCCCCCAACCATTCATCGTGGAGGTGGACGCCTCGGACAGTGGTGTCGGCGCGGTGCTCTCTCAATGTTCGGAAGGAAAGCTGCACCCCTGCGCTTACTTCTCCCACCGCCTGAGTCCTGTGGAGTCCCGGTACGATGTGGGGGATCAAGAACTGCTAGCGGTCAAACTGGCCCTTGAGGAGTGGAGGCACTGGCTGGAGGGAGCGCAACATCCATTCCTGGTTTGGACTGACCACAAGAACCTGGAGTACCTCCAGCAAGCCAAGAGACTTAACCCTCGACAGGCTAGGTGGGCCCTGTTTTTCAGTCGGTTTGACTTCACCCTCTCGTACCGCCCCGGCTCCAAGAACACCAAACCTGACGCACTGTCCAGGCTGTTCTCTGCCACTAACAGGGAGAATGAAGTCGGGCCTATTATCCCTGTGTCCCGGATTGTGGCCCCTGTCCGCTGGGGTATTGAGGAGGCTGTCCGACGAGCCCAACGCCAGGACCCCGGTCCTGGGACGGGGCCACCAGGCCTCTTGTACGTCCCACATCAAGCCCGGGCCAAGGTTCTCCAGTGGGGTCACTCTTCCCCTCTCACCGCCCACCCGGGAGCTCGGAGGACCCTGGACTTCCTGAAAAGACGCTTCTGGTGGCCTAACATGGAGAAGGAAGTAAGGTCATTTGTCCTGTCCTGTGAGGTTTGCACCAGAACCAAGAACCCACGACAGCGTCCCCAGGGCCTCCTGCATCCTCTGACCATTCCCCGGCGTCCCTGGTCCCACGTGGCAGTCGACTTCATCACGGGTCTCCCTGAGTCACAAGGTAACACGGTCATTTTGGTCATAGTTGACAGATTCTCCAAGGCCTGCCGCTTCATACCACTGTGCAAACTCCCCTCTGCTCTTGAAACTGCGAAACTTTTGTTTAATCATGTCTTCCGAGTCTTTGGTCTTCCACAGGACATCGTCTCAGACCGAGGGCCCCAGTTCTCCTCCCGAGTGTGGCACGGGTTCTGCAAGGTCATCGGAGCCACTGCCAGCCTCTCCTCTGGGTTTCACCCACAGTCCAATGGTCAGACGGAGAGGCTCAACCAGGACCTGGAAACCACCCTGCGAGGCCTGGCTATGGATAACCCGACATCGTGGAGCACCTGGCTGCCATGGGCGGAGTACGCCCACAACACCCTGCAGTCATCGGCCACCAAGCTGTCGCCATTCCAGTGCCAATTCGGGTTCCAGCCACCTCTGTTCCCGGACCAGGAGGAGGACGCGGGGGTGCCCTCGGTCAACCAATATGTGAGACGGTGTCGCAAGACCTGGAGCAAGGTCAGGAAGACCCTCATACAGACCTCCAGAACCAACCAGACTCAGGCCAACCGCCATAGAAGACCTGCACACGCTTTCCGCCCTGGGCAGCGTGTTTGGCTGTCCACTAAGGACCTTCCACTGCGGGTGGAGAACCGCAAGCTTGCTCCTCGCTACATTGGCCCCTTCAAGGTGGTGCGCAGGGTGAACCCTGTCTCCTACCGGCTCCAGTTGCCCCGGACTCTGAGGATCAACCCCACTTTCCATGTTTCCCTGTTACGGCCCGTACTGACATCTACGTATGCCCCTGCCCCTAGGAACCCCCCACCCCCCCGCATCTTCCAGGGGCAGACTGTGTTCACTGTGAATCGCCTGCTTGACTCCCGCCGGGTCCGCGGCGGGTTGCAATATCTGGTGGACTGGGAGGGCTATGGTCCTGAGGAGCGCTGCTGGGTTCCTGATCGGGATGTCCTTGATAAAGAACTATGTCGGGACTTCCATTCGGCCCATCCGGATCGCCCTGGGAACGTCAGGAGACGCTCCTAGAGGGGGGGGTCCTGTTAGGACTAGGACTGTTTTGGCCTCTAGAGGCCGCTGTTATTTCCTTTTCATGTCGTGTTTATTTTGGCCTCTAGAGGCCGCCACTGTTCCTGTGTTTTGTGTTTGTGTTAATTGCCTAATTATCTTCACCTGTGTCCTTAATTAGTTTGTCTATTTATACCCCTGAGTTCAGTCCTCTTGTCACGGAGTCTTTGTGCTGTTATGTTTATCTCCAGTTTCCTTTGTACTGTGTTTTTTGATCTTCTTAGCTTTTGAATTTTTGCACTTTGCTTTTCTTTTGGATTATACTCTTTGGTTTTTTTTTTGTCTTTTGTTTTGCCCTGTATATAGTGTATATAGTTTAAATAAACCTTTTGATTCTTTTTCTACTTCCGCCTCACGCCTCTGCATTTGAGTCATCCCCCTGGTGGCCTAGTGGGGGTTTGCTGGATTATCACACCAACGAACCAGGTTCGAATCCCAGCAAAACCCTAACATTCAGTGCATGAAAGGTCACAATATCACTCCAGAAATGAAATATATAGATCAACCGGGAGGATAACAAAATCACAGATCTTATCTCCAGTTTGGTTGGCTCGCCACAACTGCTGGAAGCTACCTCCACAGTATGGAAGTGGTCACAGCAGACGAGTCCATGCACCGCTCCCAGGTTTCACAGAAGAAGGAAAACCATAAAAAAGAAGAGACACAAAAAAAACCCCGGCCTGTATAGGCCAAACCAAGGTTACAATAATGTTATTGATAACAACTACATATACATGCATATCCATATGAATTACGATCACTACATTAATTAAAATATGGCTAAACATCAACTTTGTCTCATGTCTTTCTTCATCTCCACTCACTCAGAACCATATGAGGTGAGAGCCATGTAACAGTATAAACGAGCTATATATTTTCTTAGCATGAACATTTCTCCTTTAATACAACATATGAAATTAACAACTTGTTCATCCGTACTCTATATATTTTCTTAGCATGAACATTTCTCCTTTAATACAACATATGAAATTAACAACTTGTTCATCCGTACTAACTTAACTGACATATACACATTCAAAACGTCATTTACGAGTTAATATCAATGGTCACTCACCAGAGATCAAAATCCTGTACACACATACAGTGGCACTATGATCACAGCTCACGCCAATCCAGCTTCCAACTGCTTCCAAAAACACAGGGGACATGGGAGTTCAGCAATGTGCAATTTCGTAAATGGAACTTTCCATTGTTCATATGCTAACAGTTTAAACTAACAGCATAGCCAGTAATTTACTTACATTTCTTCTAGTGTCTGTCGCAAAAAAACACAAAATCCTCGCTCAGCCAGCAGGCAAAAAATTTTTATGCTGTTGACTCTTACAATGACAGCAAGAGGAAGGTAAAATGTTGAAGTTTCAAGTGCTCAGGGAGCAGAATCTGCCGCGAATGTCGGCAAGCAGCCGCCTCCAGAGAGGAAAACTAACAGCGTAAAGTCACTGGTGGCTTCTGATTGGCTCAGCTTGCGTATGTGAACTCCACATGTCACCCATGTCTTTATCCCATGAAAGAAGAGCACATTCGTCCCTTTTGAGATAAAATGAAGTGCATATGAATAAACCGGTGTGTGGTTTATTTCTTTTTGGATTTATAGCTATAGAGGTTTTCGACCCACGTGACCGTTGCCATGTCAACAAGTAGCCGGCGCCATTTTGACGGTCACAAATATGGCGACTACCGATAGCGATACACTGTTGATCATGATGAAGTCTCATTGTCGAGTATTTTATCCGGCCTAGATGACGCGAGTAAGAAGCGATATCACCAGAAAATCAATGATGCTGGTGTACGTGATCTGTACACGTTAACAGGCTATATTTTTCTGGCTTTGCAGTGCTGCAGCGCGGGTGATCTTCCTGACCTGCAGTCAGGCGTGTGGGAAATACCAGGGAAAAAACATAAAAGAAAAAGGAGCGAGATGCAGAAAACACCTTCACTATCCAGCGACGTAGGGCATTTACAGGGCGAGCAGAGGGAGAGGTATTTGCAAAAATTGAGGTTAGCAGGCTTAGAGAACGACGTTTACCTGCTTCCACCAGGATTGTTCACTGACGTACGGAAGTACACAAAGCCCTCGTCTTTACCTGACTTCGGCCCACATGATCTGTATACCTATGTCGTTAAAAACCAGGCTGGGTAACATGCCTACATCAGTGGGTCGTCCCTGGAGCCGGTGGTCGCCATCTTATTACAGCTAAGGTTTGTTCACATTTTCATTTACTTTCGGTCCTCAGGATAAACAAAATGTTATTAAATGTCATTGAAATAACTTCTTAGTCTGTTGAGACATGGCCCGTTATAAATTTGCTGTTACCAGGCAATGACTAAGAACTGTATTATTAGGGTCAGTGTAGTTGTAGCAGTGTATTAGCAACTAGCTGTTAGCACTAGCTAATGTCAACAACATCATAGCTGGTATGTTACTGTTACTGGTATGTTACAACATCATAGCTGGTATGTTACTCAGAGATAGATTAAAGCAAGGTGAACAAGATAAAAAAAAGTACGTATCAAATCAAATCAAATCAAGTTTATTTGTACAGCGCTTTTAACAATAAACATTGTCGCAAAGCAGCTTTACAGAATTTGAACGACTTAAAACATGAGCTAATTTTATCCCTAATCTATCCCCAATGAGCAAGCCTGTGGCGACGGTGGCAAGGAAAAACTCCCTCAGACGACATGAGGAAGAAACCTCGAGAGGAACCAGACTCAAAAGGGAACCCATCCTCATTTGGGCAACAACAGACAGCCTGACTATAATCTTAACAGTTTTAACAGGTATAACCCTCAACTGTCCTCATGGGGCCCGTCCTTCACAGGAGTGGGGCGATAAAACTCCGACCAGACACAGGGCACCAGGATGGATCAAGCAGGTCCGAGGGGCAGAAGAGGCCAGCATCTCAATCCCAGGATCAACATGTAACTCAGAGGGACAGATGGGGGGGGGGGGGGGAAGAGAGAGAGAGAAAGAAAACACGTTGTTAGGTATGCCCTAAAAATGACAAGTATTAAATCTGTGTGGTAGGCTCGCAGAGACGAGAGTCTTTACATCAGGCATAACACACAATGGCATGTTAATATGGTAAAAAAATATATCATGACCTGCTCTGGCTGGATGCTTGATTGGGTGATGGGAGCACACTCCTCAGCAATGATGAGATGCAGATGGGACCCTTAGGCCTGGCCAAGACAATTCGGTTACATTTCACCGGGTCTGGGACATGCGACAGAATGTCTGACGGCCGATTCCCTGCAGGCTACGATAGCCAGTCGAGGTCCCCACCGTCTCCACCAAAAGATTTCCTGTTGACTCCATGTAACTCAGAGGGACAGATTTGGGGTGGGGGGGGGAGAGAAAGAAAACACAGGTGGTTAGGTATGCCCAATGTCATCTGAATAAGTAGGAACAGTATACATATTGCACCGAGTACAAGCAGGGACTCCGGCAACTAACTATGACAGCATAACTAAAAGGAGAGAGCCAGAAGGTAACACAGGCATGAGGGAGCCCCGGGACATAAAGCAGCCAGCCACTACACCGTCAACAAACTCGAGTGAGCAAGCGAGTGGGGACTGACAGCATCCATACATCCCAGTTTACCAAAACACTCTATGTCTGAGGACCCTCCAGATCTACTCCTTTACCTCATAAACACCATTAACAAAAGGCTTGACTAAACAGATGTTTTCAGCCTAGACTTAAATGCTGAGACTGTGTCTGATTCCCGAACACTACTTGGAAGGCTGTTCCATAACAGTGGGGCTTTGTAAGAAAAGGCTCTGCCCCCTGATGTAGCCTTCACTATATGAGGTACCAGCAGATAGCCTGCACCTTTTGATCTAAGTAGGCGTGGCGGGTCATAGAGGAGCAGAAGTTCACTCAGGTACTGTGGTGCGAGACCATTCAGTGCTTTAAAGGTCAATAGTAGTATTTTATAATCAATACGAAATTTGATTGGGAGCCAATGCAGTGTGGATAAGACAGGCGTGATGTGGTCATATTTTCTAGTTCTAGTAAGGACTCTTGCTGCGGCATTTTGTACTAACTGGAGCTTGTTTATGCACTTATTGGAACATCCAGACAGTAAGGCATTACAATAATCCAACCTGGAGGTAACGAAAGCATGGGCTAGTTTTTCTGCATCATGCAATGACATTAAATTTCTTATCTTTGCAATATTTCTGAGATGAAAGAAAGCTATCCGGGTGATGTTATCAATGTGAGTTTCGAATGAAAGACTGGGGTCAATAATCACTCCGAGGTCTTTTACTGCTGCACGTGAAGAAACAGAAAGGCCATCCAGAGTTACTGTGTAATCAGAAAACTTACTTCTAGCTGTATGTGGTCCTAGTACAAGTACTTCAGTCTTGTCAGAGTTAAGCAGAAGGAAATTTATAAGCATCCAGTGTCTAATGTCCTTAACACATTCCTCAATTTTATTAAGCTGGTGTCTCTCATCAGGTTTTGCAGAGACATACAACTGTGTGTCATCAGCATAACAGTGGAAACTAATACAATGTTTACGAATAATATCCCCCAGAGGTAACATATATAGAGAAAAAAGCAGTGGACCCAAGACAGAACCTTGTGGAACACCAAACTTTACCTCGGTACGTCTAGAAATATCACCATTTATATCAACATACTGATAACGATCAGTTAGATAAGACCTGAGCCAGGAGAGGGCCATTCCCTTAACTCCCACAACATTTTCTAGTCTATCCAGAAGAATGGAATGATCAATGGTATCAAATGCTGCACTAAGGTCAAGCAACACAAGTAGCGAGACACAGCCCTGATCAGACGCCAACAGTAGGTTGTTTACTACTTTAACCAGTGCTGTCTCTGTGCTATGATGAGGTCTAAATCCTGACTGATACATTTCATGGATGTTATTCCTATGTAAATATGAGCATAACTGCTGTGCCACAGCTTTTTCAAGGATCTTGGAGATAAAGGGGAGGTTTGATATTGGCCGATAATTGGACAGCTGACAGGGATCAAGGTCAGGTTTTTTAATCAGGGGTTTGATAACTGCTAGTTTAAAGGATTTGGGTACATAGCCAATCATAAGAGAAGAATTTATTATTTTTAGAAGTGGTTCAATTACTCCAGGCATTATCTGTTTGAATAGATGTGTCGGTAAGGGATCTAGTACGCAAGTTGAGGCTTTTGATGTAGAGATTAATGAAAGTAATTCAGTTTCTTTTAGGGGAGTAAAACATTCTAACTGATGATCTGATACAGTTATATTGTTAACTACAAGGTCACTTTCATTGTCTAACCTTAAATTAGTAGTTTGAATTTTTTGTCGGATATTCTCAATTTTGTCATTAAAAAAATTCATGAAGTCGTTGCTACTACATACTGCAGGTGTGCATGTGTTGATAGTGGACTTATTCCTGGTTAATTTTGCTACAGTATTAAATAGGAATCTAGGATTATTTTTGTTATCTTCTATGAGGGAGGAGAAATATGTTGATCTCGCAGCACTAAGAGCTTTTCTATACTTCAGGAAGCTCTCCTTCCAAGCTAATTTGAACACTACCAATTTTGTTTGACGCCATTTACGTTCCAATTTTCGAGTGGTCTGTTTTAATGTGCGAGTGTCATCATTATACCAGGGTGCTAATTTTTTGTCTCTGACCATTTTCCTTTTTAGAGGAGCTACATTATCTAAAGTATGGCGGAATGTTGACTCTAAGCATTCAGTTGCCTGATCAAGTTCTGCAGGGGCTGACAGTGACCCAATCAAAGTTGACAGCTCTGGGAGATCATTTATAAAGCTCTGTGCAGTAGTTGACGTGAAAGTACGTTTAATACAGTAGCGTGGTGAGGTGCATATATTATTACTCAGACATATTTTGAATGAGATGAGACAATGATCTGAGATAACTTCAGACTGTGGAAGTATGACTAGATTGTCTACGTTTAATCTGAATGTTAGAATTAGATCAAGGGTGTGACCACCATTATGGGTCAGTCCTATGACATTCTGCTTAATCCCGACTGAATCTAAGATGGACACAAACGCTGTTTTTAAAGGGTCTTCTGGGTTATCGAAGTGAATATTAAAATCTCCGACAACTAAAGCTTTGTCTAAGGAAATAACCAAATCTGAGATAAAATCTGCAAATTCAGAAAGAAACTCAGAATATGGCCCCGGGGGCCTGTAAATAATAAGCAATGGAATTAACTGGTTAGACTTATTTTTCGAGGCTACATACATTATATGAGTATGAAGAACTTCAAATGTATTAAATTTATAACCAGGTTTGTGTGTTACACCTAGATAATCGTTATAAATAACTGTGACGCCTCCTCCTCTGCCAGTTAGACGAGGCTGGTGTATATAACTGTATCCAGGAGGACTCGCTTCATTTAATGCTATATATTCATTTGGCTTAATCCATGTTTCTGTTAAACACAGTACATTAAACTCCTGATCAGTAATGAGTTCATTAACCATTAGCGCTTTAGATGTAAGAGATCTAATATTTAATAGCCCCACCTTTAGATCAAAGGTGCTGGCAGCAGCTGTACAGTCAGTCTGATCTAATTTTATATTGATTAGGTTACTGGAACAGACTCTCTGAAAATTTCTACCTTTTTGTTGAGCTCGGGGAACAGACACAGTCTCGATGTAGTGGGCCCTGAGTGACGACTCTGTGCAGCTAGCAGACAGTCGGTTTAGCCTATTCGTCTGCTCCCTGGCCTTGGCTCTGGATTGTCAGAAATTAACTAGGCCTGTTCTGAGACTATGACCTATGCTGCAGGAAATGAGAGCAGCACCTTCCTGAGTGGGATGGATACCGTCCCGCCCTAACAGGCCAGCAGTGCCCTCAAAATTAGCCCAATTATCTATAAAGCCCACACTGTTTTCAGAGCACCACCTGTATAGATTGGCCTGCCTTTGACATGTGGATGGCAGAAGTGCAGACAAGAAATAGATGCTCACAACCACTGGAGAAAGGGGTCATTGGTGCTACTGCTGCTCTCGCTTTATCTTCTCCTTCTTTTTCCTCTATGTTGTGTGTTAAGCAGGTTTCATCCTCCAGACTGTATTCGGACTTAGACTCATTAGACTCATGCCCACCTCAGGCCCCTCCCCAGCAGGAAAATGTAGAAGTGCCACCAGAACAAGACCCGCCACTGTATCCAGCAGAGGCTGGGACAGCTTTTTCTCCTGTGGCAAGCCATACTCGCAGCAAAAAGAGACTCAGAGCCATGGGACGAGAGAAGGCTCATCCTTAGACCTCATCATAGCACAGAGACAGCACTGGTTAAAGTAGTAAACGACCTACTGTTGGCGTCTGATCAGGGCTGTGTCTCGCTACTTGTGTACCATTTGATACCATTGATCATTCCATTCTTCTGGATAGACTAGAAAATGTTGTGGGAGTTAAGGGAATGGCCCTCTCCTGGCTCAGGTCTTATCTAACTGATCGTTATCAGTATGTTGATATAAATGGTGATATTTCTAGACGTACTGAGGTAAAGTTTGGTGTTCCACAAGGTTCTGTCTTGGGTCCACTGCTTTTTTCTCTATATATGTTACCTCTGGGCGATATTATTCGTAAACATTGTATTAGTTTCCACTGTTATGCTGATGACACACAGTTGTATGTCTCTGCAAAACCTGATGAGAGACACCAGCTTAATAAAATTGAGGAATGTGTTAAGGACATTAGACACTGGATGCTTATAAATTTCCTTCTGCTTAACTCCGACAAGACTGAAGTACTTGTGCTAGGACCACATACAGCTAGAAGCAAGTTTTCTGATTACACAGTAACTCTGGATGGCCTTTCTGTTTCTTCACGTGCAGCAGTAAAAGACCTCGGAGTGATTATTGACCCCAGTCTTTCATTCGAAACTCACATTGATAACATCACCCGGATAGCTTTCTTTCATCTCAGAAATATTGCAAAGATAAGAAATTTAATGTCATTGCATGATGCAGAAAAACTAGCCCATGCTTTCGTTACCTCCAGGTTGGATTATTGTAATGCCTTACTGTCTGGATGTTCCAATAAGTGCATAAACAAGCTCCAATTAGTTCAAAATGCCGCAGCAAGAGTCCTTACTAGAACTAGAAAATATGACCACATCACGCCTGTCTTATCCACACTGCATTGGCTCCCAATCAAATTTCGTATTGATTATAAAATACTACTATTGACCTTTAAAGCACTGAATGGTCTCGCACCACAGTACCTGAGTGAACTTCTGCTCCTCTATGACCCGCCACGCCTACTTAGATCAAAAGGTGCAGGCTATCTGCTGGTACCTCGTATAGTGAAGGCTACATCAGGGGGCAGAGCCTTTTCTTACAAAGCCCCACTGTTATGGAACAGCCTTCCTGGTAATGTTCGGGAATCAGACACAGTCTCAGCATTTAAGTCTAGGCTGAAAACATATCTGTTTAGTCAAGCCTTTTGTTAATGGTGTTTATGAGGTAAAGGAGTAGATCTGGAGGGTCCTCAGACATAGAGTGTTTTGGTAAACTGGGATGTATGGATGCTGTCAGTCCCCACTCGCTTGCTCACTCGAGTTTGTTGACGGTGTAGTGGCTGGCTGCTTTATGTCCCGGGGCTCCCTCATGCCTGTGTTACCTTCTGGCTCTCTCCTTTTAGTTATGCTGTCATAGTTAGTTGCCGGAGTCCCTGCATGTACTCGGTGCAATATGTATACTGTTCCTACTTATTCAGGTGACATTGGGCATACCTAACCACCTGTGTTTTCTTTCTCTCCCCCCCACCCCAAATCTGTCCCTCTGAGTTACATGGAGTCAACAGGAAATCTTTTGGTGGAGACGGTGGGGACCTCGACTGGCTATCGTAGCCTGCAGGGAATCGGCCGTCAGACATTCTGTCGCATGTCCCAGACCCGGTGAAATGTAACCGAATTGTCTTCGCCAGGCCTAAGGGTCCCATCTGCATCTCATCATTGCTGAGGAGTGTGCTCCCATCACCCAATCAAGCATCCAGCCAGAGCAGGTCATGATATATTTTTTTACCATATTAACATGCCATTGTGTGTTATGCCTGATGTAAAGACTCTCGTCTCTGCGAGCCTACCACACAGATTTAATACTTGTCATTTTTAGGGCATACCTAACAACGTGTTTTCTTTCTCTCTCTCCCCCCCCCCCCATCTGTCCCTCTGAGTTACATGTTGATCCTGGGATTGAGATGCTGGCCTCTTCTGCCCCTCGGACCTGCTTGATCCATCCTGGTGCCCTGTGTCTGGTCGGAGTTTTATCGCCCCACTCCTGTGAAGGACGGCCCCATGAGGACAGTTGAGGGTTATACCTGTTAAAACTGTTAATATTATAGTCAGACTGTCTGTTGTTGCCCAAATGAGGATGGGTTCCCTTTTGAGTCTGGTTCCTCTCGAGGTTTCTTCCTCATGTCGTCTGAGGGAGTTTTTCCTTGCCACCGTCGCCACAGGCTTGCTCATTGGGGATAGATTAGGGATAAAATTAGCTCATGTTTTAAGTCGTTCAAATTCTGTAAAGCTGCTTTGCGACAATGTTTATTGTTAAAAGCGCTGTACAAATAAACTTGAAGGCTGGAGAGCAGCTGTGAGTCTTCTGTGCTGAATTTAAGCCCATGACCTTTGAGCTCCAGCGCACCTGTGCATTGCAGCTGGGCCTGGACATGCGCACCTGAAGAATGCCTGGCTGAATGGCATGAGGCTGGAGCTCGTTCAAACATGCAAAGACAGCTGCATCACCTGGGAAACGTGCAGACTGACAGAACTAATTAGCCACATAGTGCACGCAGAGAAGCGGGCAAAAGAACAGACTGAAAAGGCTAACAGAAAGAAAGAAGATACTCTGCACAAAGCCATGCTCACCATGGTCCTAACCCACCTTGAGTGTCCACATGCTGGACATGGGAGAGGATGGGGTTGTGGCAGAGGCAGGGGAAGAGGACAGAACATGGGTGGCCAATGAGGATGTTACAGCTGCAGTAAAATGGGATACTGGGCAAAGGATTGCCCTGAAGCAAGTGCAAATAGGCAGGCATACAACAGCAGTGACTGACTGGAAGACACTCCTTCCTCTTCTTTTTCTCTCTCTCTCTCTCTCTCTCTCTCTCTGCCCTCTTGCATTGAAGAAATGCTTGCTGCACTTTCTATAAATTTACCTATCTCACTCTTGTCAAGTCAGGTCAAGTTTATTTTTAACAATAGACATTGTCGCAAACAGCTTGACAGAATTTTAATGACTTTAACATGAGTTAATTTTATCCCTAGTCTATCCCCAATGAGCAAGCTTTCTTGACGCTTGCTGAATCATCCCCTGATTCTGCTGATTCTGATTATCTTAAGATGCCTATGATTACTTTGAGTGTTTTAGGCCAAGATATAGATTTCCTGGTTGACTCAGGGGTGGGTCATTCTGTCATTAAAGCCTCTGAGTTCACTGAGATGCCGAAGCTCAGCAGGAGGTTACACTGTGGGTGCATGAGGCCAAACTGTGAATGAAAAATTCACCATGCCCCTACATTGTAGCTATGCTGGGAAGGTAACCTTTAAGTTCTCATTTTTGTTATCACATCGCTGTCTGATTAATCTAATAGGCTGTGATTTAATGTGTAAATTGGGCATTAGCTTAACCAGCACGCCACAGGGGCTATGGGTGGTAGGTCCCTTAGAGAGGGATGAAATTGACTTAATTGTAGTAAGGCACAGCTGTGAGCCACCACTATATGTGTATGCATGGCATTTAGTGCCCACAGCAGTGGGATCAGTGAACATCTTGCTGGTGCAGATGGCAAAGAAATCCACAAACCCAATTGGCACTGAGCACATGCTTACAGATGCACTACACTACACTGCACATGCGCAAAGGTGGGTACAGATAAGCAGTTTGAGGAAGTATGGTTTAAGCCACATAGTAAAAGTGAAAAATTGGTACTAGATAGGTTGTTTTGGGACAGATATAGGTTTGCAGCATGCGTGAAATTGAAAGAAACATGTCCTTTTACTGTGCCAGGTAGTGTGCCACATGTATCCCTGGCGAAGGAACAGCAGGACAGGTGGAAAGATTTGGGGGCCAAGATAAGACAATGTTTGAATACTGCTGACTGGGAATACACCTCTGACCTGTCCATGAAATATAGTCCAAGCTTGCAAGCATACCAAACTCATTCATTCTCATTATCTCTAGCCGCTTTATCCTGTTCTACAGGGTCGCAGGCAAGCCAGAGCCTACCCCAGCTGACTACGGGCGAAAGGCGAGGTACACCCTGGACAAGTCGCCAGGTCATCACAGGGCTGACACAGACACAGACAACCATTCACACTCACATTCACACCTACGGTCAATTTAGAGTCACCAGTTAACCTAACCTGCATGTCTTTGGACTGTGGGGGAAACTGGAGCACCCGGAGGAAACCCACGCGGACACGGGGAGAACATGCAAACTCCACACAGAAAGGCCCTCGCCGGCCACGGGGCTCGAACCCGGACCTTCTTGCTGTGAGGCAACAGTGCTAACCACTACACCACCGTGCCGCCCCGCATACCAAACTAGTTTAAAATTTGTGGTGTTAACTAAAAGAAATATTGAACTAACAGCTGATAGAGCCTGGCCAGGCAAACACGTGGGTTATCAATTCACACAACTGAGGGCTGACTCCTCATGTCTCTCTGAGGTTTCACGTGAGTTATGGGCCCAAGGTGAACATGATGTAGGCCTTATTAAAGGTGCTGAGCCAGTAGTAATAACTCCTAAGTCTGACTTCCATCCATGTAAACAAAAGTATCCACTGAAACCTGAAGCAGTATAGGGAATTCAACCAGTGTTTGAATCACTGAAGAAGGCAGGGATAATTGTTCTGTGCATGTACTCACCAGTACGCACTCCAATTTTCCCAATAAAAAAGCACACAAAGCCAGGTGAACCTGAAGAGTGGTGTTTTGTTCAAGACTTACAGGCAGTAACGTCCAGCCTAGAGCCCCTAATGTACCAAATCCATATACTATCTGGGAGCAGTTTGATGAGGACGTCAATAAGGTCCTGGAAGCATCAGTAAAGGGAGATGTGGATCGAAGGTTGCAAGCGATGATGACTATCATCACCAGTCTTGCTCAAGAGAGGTTTGGTGCAGAGGAGAAGACACCAGTCCAGACAACCTACACCAGGAACCAAAGGGCAGCTAAGATCCACAAGATCTGGCAGAAGTTGAAGTCCCTTAAGAGGCAGCACAAAGAGGCCAATGAGGAGCAGCCTTCCTCTGGCAGAGCTGCGGCCCATCTTGAGGAAGAGGCTGATGACTCTGTGCAAAGCAGAATGGCACTGAAGGCGCTGAAAGGAGAGGGCCAGGAAGTGTGCTTTGTTCATTGCGAATCCTTTTGGCTTCATGAAAATGCTGCTGGGGCAGAAGCATGGCGGCAACCTGGTCTGCTCGAAGGAGGAGCTAGATGAGCATATGTGGAACACCTACAGTGACCCTAACAGGCAGATGGAGCTGGGCCAGTGCGACATCCTTGTAGACCCTCCACCACCCACCAAAAACTTTGACATCAGGGAACCACTGCTGAAGGAAGTCCAGGAGGTAGTGAGGAAAGTAAGATCTAGCTCAGCCCCTGGTCGAAGTGGAGTCCCATACAATGTCTACAAGTACTGCCCTTTGCTACTTAAGCGACTCTGGAAGATCTTGAGAGTCATCTGGAGGAGAGGGAAGGTGGCACAGCAGTGGAGATTTGCAGAAGGGGTCTGGATCCCTAAGGAGAAGGATTCAAGGGTAATCGACCAGTTCAGGTTGATTTCACTGCTGAGCATGGAAGGGAAAAGCTTCTTCAGTATAGTAGCAAAGTGGCTGTCAGACTTCCTCTGCAATAACAACTACATAGACATGTTGGTGCAAAAGGGAGGGGTCACTGGAGTGCCGAGGTGTCTAGAACACACTGGAGTGGTGACTCAACTCATCTGGGAAGCTCACGAGAACAAGAGAGACCTCACTGTGTTGTGGCTAGATCTAGCCAATGCATATGGCTCCATCCCCCACAAACTGGTCCAGACCACCATGTCCAAACATCATGTGCCACACCATGTTGCAGATTTGATCCTGGACTATTACAACCAGTTCAGGCTAAGAGCCTCAGCAGGTGCAATAATGTCTGAGTGGCACAAACTGGAGGTAGGAATAATTACAGGCTGTACCATCTCAGTAGCCTTGTTTGCCTTTGCAATGAACATGATTGTGAAGTCAGCTGAGCCAGAGTGTCGAGGCCCCAGGACCGAGTCAGGGATCCAACAGCCACCAATCAGGGCTTTCATGGATGACCTGACAGTCACCACGAAGTCTGTGCCAGGATGCAGATGGATCCTCCAAGGGCTAGAGAAGCTAATCAAGTGGGTACGGATGAGCTTCAAACCAGCCAAGTCCAGATAACTAGTGGTGAAGAAGGGAAAGGTCACCAAAAGGTTCTGATTCAAGATAGAGGGGACATTAATGCCAACAATCATGGAGAAGTCTGTGAAGAGTTTGGGCAAGGTGTTCGACAGCAGTCTCAAGGACTCCACATCTGTTCAGTCAACCTGCCATGAACTGGACAGCTGGCTAAGATCCATTTACAAATCTGGACTACCAGGCAAGTTTAAAGCTTGGATATACCAGCATGGTATCTTGTCAAGGATACTCTGGCCGCTCCTTGTCTACGAGGTCCCCATATCCACTGTGGAGACCTTGGAGATGAAGGTTAGTACCTGTCTCTGTAGATGGTTGGGATTCCCCAGAAGTCTCAACAACATCGCCCTCTATGGTAACACCACAAAGCTCCAGTTGCCCCTGAAGTCTTTGGAAGAGGAGTTCAAGGTTACACAGGCAAGGGATGTGCTGATGTACAGGGATTCAAGAGACCCAAAGGAGGCCCAGGCAGGAATGGTGGTGAGGACTGGGAGGAAGTGGAGTGCCCAGGTTGCAGTGCTGGATGCAGAATCCCGGTTGCACCATAAAGATCTAGTGGGTGTGGTGGCGCATGACAGAGCAGGCTTGGGATTGTTCCCAACACCTTGGCACAAGGAGGGCAAGGGAAAGGAGAGGCAGAGGCAGATTCAGGAGGAAGTGAGGGCTGCAGTGGAGGAAGGAAGATCAAGCAGAGCCTCTGGCTTAAGGCAACAGGAGGCATGGATATGGTGGGAGCAAGCCATGGACTGGAAAGTCACCTGGTCGGACCTCTGACAAGCTGAGCCACACTGCATCACCTTCCTGATTCGGGCAGTGTATGATGTCCTGCCTAGCCTGGCAAACCTCTTCACCTGGGGTAAGGTGGAGACCCCAAACTGCTCACTGTGCTTGGGAAAAGGGAAATTGGAACACATCCTGAGTTCCTGCCTGACAGCACTCGGCCAGGGTTGATACACCTGGCGCCATAACCAGGTGCTGAAACCCATTGCAGAAGCCATCAGCAAGGGGATCAGCAGTTGCAGCCAGGTGCACAACATTACATGAGAGGTTGCATTTGTCAAGGCAGGAGAGCAGCTGAGGGCTGGACACAAGAGGGCGGCAGCAGGGATCCTGGCTACAGCCCAGGACTGGCAGTAGTCAGCGGACCTGGAGAAGCAGCTGAGATTTCCGTAGCACATTGTTGACTCCACCCTGAGGCCAGATATCCTTCTGGTCTCAGACAGCACCAAGAATATCATTATCATGGAGCTGACGGTGCCATGGGAGGACTGCCTGGGGGAGGCCCATGAAAGGAAGAAGACCAAATATGAACATCTGGTGGCAGACTGTCGAGAGCAGGACTGGAAGGTGAGGTGTATGCCCATTGAAGTAGGCTGCAGAGGATTTGTGCGCTACTCACTCCACAAAGCACTCAGTGTACTGGGCATCATAGGAGGAGCAAGGAGCAGCGCCATCAAGAACATCACCGAAGCAGCTGAGAAAGCCTCAAGATGGCTCTGGATAAAGAGAGAGGGTCCATGGGGACAAGTGAATGCCACCTGAACACACACTGTTGCCTGATCAACTGTGGTGGGGTCGCCTGGGTGAGGGTGTTTAATGTTGAAAGACCCGAAACACCCGAGGACCCCAGGTTACATCACTGATGATGTGTTCAAGTGCACCAGTAGATGTATTTAAGAACTCTTGTCACAAATATCACCAGGAAGCACACATTTCTCTGTGGTAGGCCTGGCAAACACATTCTTCAGTGTTTCTGTGTATCCAGATAGTCAATTCTGGTTTGCATTTCACTTTGAGGGCAAGCCATATACATTCATGTGTTTGTGTCAGGACTACTATGAGTCACCCACCATTTACAATGAAATGCTAGGCTAGTCTGCATAAATTGCAATTTGTTCAAACTGAGGTTAAGTTTTTGGGTCATGATATCTCTGCACAAGGTAAGGCACTAGAAGAAGATAGGGTGGCCACAATCCAGAATTTACCAAAACCTGTTACAAGGGAAGTCAAGTCAAGTTTATTTGTATAGTGCTTTTAACAATAAACATTGTCGCAAAGCAGCTTTACAGAATTTGAACGACTTAAAGTATGAGCTAATTTTATCCCTAATCTATCCCCAGGAACAGATGATGTCATTAGTAGTGATAATGGAACTCCGTTTGTAAATCGGGCATTGAAACAGGTGGGAGAAACACTGTGAATTGACTTGAAACATCATTGTGCATATTATCCAGCTAGCAGGGGTGCAGTAGAGCGGGAAAATGGGGTGCTCAAAAACAAATTGGCTAAATGTTGCAAAGATAGGGGCCTTAATTGAGTTAAGGCCCTGCCCATTGTACTCTTGTATATGCACACGAGAGTTAGAGCAAGAACGAACTTGAGCCCATTTGAAATACTCTTTGGCAGACCGCCAAATACTGGGATAGGCCCTCAGCCAGTTCCACAGCTGATTATAGCCCTATGTGAGATGAAATGTCGTGTTATGGTGCAGAACTCTCTTCTGTATTATGTCTCACCCATGAGCAGGTAAAGGAGGCACTACCAAGGACAGTTGAAACTATGCTACATAATTTGAAGCCTGAAGATTGGATAGTGGTGAAAGACTTCGGGAGAAAACACTGGAGAGATTGAAGATGGCTAGGACCATATTAGGTGGTGCTCACAACTCAGGGTCCCTAGGACCCTGGTCATCAGTGGCTAATATTATGCTGCACTCAACATGCACACACATAGCATGACTTTGTTTGTAGACCCCAAGCTTTTGGCAAAACAACACACTAGGGTCCTCTGTTTGGGACCATTCATTGTCATTGGCTGTGCACTTCTTGACCCATTTCCCCACGTCTTTCCAATGGGTGGCTTGTGGCATTGCTAATGAGACATGGGGTATGGAATTAACAATGTCAAAGAAATCATGCTGGCAGCAGCCGACCTCAGAGTCCTCTGACATGAGGCCGCGCATAACATGTTTGAGAACACTGTGGTGAACATTGATGCAGCTGTTCGGACAACAAGTAAGGTGAACCTGCGCAGTGCAATAATGTTTAGACCAATATGTAGTTTTGAGGGTCAATCTTTCACGTGCATGGGGGTCTGCAAACCAAGTCTTTTCAAACTCTACATCTTGCCCTTGGTGAAGATGTGCTGTGCAATGCAAATCTTCCTCTTTCATATAATCTGTGTCAACTGATGAGGTGTTCAAGTGTGCGAGCTGTACAAGGTGTTTGGGAGTCTGTGTGAATTGATCTGAGCAGAGCCGCCAGACATACACATACAGGGGGCTTCCAAGACCATACTGCACACCGCACATTTCACTTACTTCAATAGTTAGTCCATTTGGAGTGGATGTGAGATTTACTCCTAATTTGCACATTAAATTGCGTGCTAACAAATTTACTGGACATGTATGTGAGATGAGGAATGAGTGGGATGTAACTATTCCTCCCTCACTTTTACATGAGAGGTTGACTGAGAAAGTTTCGGTTACAGGTCGTCCTGAGAAGCCCATCATCTGAATAGAATTTGTGCTGAGCGGTGAGTCTACTGGAAGTACCCCATGTTGTATGACTGAGTGTCCCGCTCCAGAATCTATTAAAAAAGTCAACACATGCCCACATACAGTGAGGGGCATACAAGGGAGTTTAGAGAAGGGAGTGGTTGTGTATTTTAACAAACTTCATGCAACTTCAGGTGTATCTACCTGGACTGGTGTATCGGGCGTTTCTGTGTAGTCTTGCTGTTGCATTCAGGTGCTGCTACTAATGTGTTTTACGTTATGTGAATGTTCCTGTCTATGTGTATGTGTATCATCAGGTGTGTGTGTGTTACCTCCCCTGTTCTCTGTGCAGGGCCCATTCCCGGAGTCTGCCCATCAGTCTGCTTTGCTGTACTCCTCATGGGGCCTCTGGCTGCTACTGTGGAGACAATCTTGAGGAATGTGTCCTTTCTGATTGCAGTGGTAGCAGGTTGCACCTTTTATCCAGGATGGGTCACACTGGGTCATCCTGCCTCGGCCCCTACCTCAACCTCTTCCTCTAGGTCCAGGCTGAGCAGTCTGGAGAAGAGTGAGAGTGGCGGCATGCAGGTCTTGGTCTCTTTTTGTTGACTTTGTCTTCTCCTTCTCTTTCAGCAGCCTTTCTGCATGCACAGCATACTGCTCAATCCTGGTGAGGCTCAGGAGTGCCCTCCACTGCAGCCAGGGTCACGGGCCTGGTCAGGCCACTGTGTTTCTCGTGCGCAGCAGTGAGATGAGCGAGAAATGCTGACACCTCTTCACCATCTTCTTGCTTACACATACTGATCTTAGTCATGTCTATGTTCAAAGGAAAAGCTTCGATCAGATGAGCACAGAGAGCAGTGAGGGTATTTCTATACTCACTATTGCCATCCACTGGTCGGCTTCTGGACAGTCTCTGGAAACCTTGCTCCAATCTACAGTATACCCATCTTGGTCATGAGTAGGCGGAGTTCATGGGTAGTTGGCCGGAATTCTCTGCAAAATATCAACAGCTCATTACCAAACATCTTCCCTCCTACCTCTCTCACATTGGGAAAAGAAGCCATGCTTTCCTTGATATCAGCTGTCATCTAGGGTCTGTGGACTAGAAGCATGCTGTCAGCTCCAGACACTTCCACCATTGGAAGATGAAGAACTTCAGACTTTAGGTTACGGCCTTGTGGACCCACTGGTGAGCATGTGGTCAGGTCCAGGAGGGTGTCTCTTCCATCGCCATATGCAA
The DNA here is from genome assembly GCF_027579695.1 of Neoarius graeffei. Lineage (NCBI taxonomy): Eukaryota > Metazoa > Chordata > Actinopteri > Siluriformes > Ariidae > Neoarius > Neoarius graeffei. Next base: position 127,716,555 of record NC_083570.1, on the reverse strand, counting down.
GACTGGATCTTGTGTGTGACGGAGAAGTGAAGGGAGGTGCCGACACTGGAGGTGGCTGGTAGGCTGGGAGAGATTCCAGAGGCTCAGTTTTTGCTTTGTCTTGACTTCTCCCCCTTTCTGTGGGTGAGGAGGCAGAGTGTGTCGGGGTGGTGGGGCAGACTCCAGGTCAGGGTCCATCTGAAATTTCAAACACTGAGAAGATGGTGATAGCCCTGCCTGTCATTTCTCTCTTTTGTACTCTCTCTTAAGTGTTTCTTCTTTCCATGCAGAAAATGCCCTCCAGTCCCCTAAGAACTTAACATTATCTGCAGACTCTTCTTTTCCCTTCTGTTTCAACTTTTCTTCTAACTGTTCTATCTGCCTGGGACTAAAACTGCCCTTCTCAGGGAATCCTAAGTCCTTTACCCATATGTCAACCTATGCCAAACAATCCTCGCCATATGAGGTTTTCATAAACTGGATGTTTGGGCTGTCATAGGAACATCCAATTCTTATTATAGCACATGTAGCCTCAGGCTTACTTGCTTTTTTCTTTTCCTTCCCTAACTTGCCGTTTCTGTTCCCCATTGTACCCTGTTATATCAACAATGGCTGAGTTTTTTACTAGGGTCACAAGAAGAATAGGTTGGACTATATCCAAAAATGCGACACAATAATCCTTTAGGTATGTTCTTATTAGTAAACAATTTATCTGACATTTACCTTAAGCTAAAAGTAGGTATCATTTAGCACAACAACCTCAAAGACAACTCATGCATGTGTACAAGATCTATTTCTCTGTTTGAGAATTTGGAGGAGGACAGTACTCTGTTAATTCATCAATATTTTGCATGAACACTGGTGTGTCTTGGCGACTTTGTGACCAAACCTCTCTATCCCGTTCCTATGATGGGCCAGTTGTTCACAGAGAACAAAGGGAGCAAGATTAAATTCTTTCCCAGTTACGAATCGCTGAACGTGAATCCGTCGAAGCACGCCCCCTTACTTCACACTCTCAAGTAGGTGAGCCGTTACCCAGTCATCACTTAGGCGGATAATTCTCTTACACAACCCAATAAACTACTCATGGTTTATTGTCTCAAAATTGTGTTTTATCCATTTCTGCAAACATATTGATGGTACCACAGCTTAGCAGTCCTCCTTGACTAGGACAAATTTCTGTCCGTCTCTTATATCAGTCTTCCTTGACTAGGACAAATTTCTGTCCATCTCTTATATCAGGATTAAATACTGTTTCCACTAATTTCTTTACACAAGAATGCAAAGTTATCACTTACTGGTTTGTGAGCCTTGGTGGTCTGGTCTCTTGTCCAAGTTCTCAGCTCCACACCATGGCCTTGGGAGTGTCCCATCGTCCAAGGATCAGATGCGTAGGGCCCACCCAGGGACGCAAAATTGTAATGGAAATTTCTAATAAACACTTCAGAACGCTTGGCAGTTGTCTTTTCAGTTATTATAGTAGAAAACATTCACACAAGTAGAAATTACTCACACATACAGCCACTCACACAGAAAGCTTGTACGCATGCGCACACACATCTGCTCTCAGCTCAGGCCTATATCTCGTGCAGGCTCTGCCCTGGCTTCTTTGATTGGTTCAGCTGTTGCTACCCAAAAGGGAGTATAATGCTATTGGTTAGATTGTCTTGCATGTAGAGAGCTCGTGGCTTGCCCTTGAAGCTAAACATCGGTTCTTTGTTAGAGCATGTACCTGGTGTGCTCCGAGATGTGCAGCGGATGCGTGGTTAGGCATAACATAAAATGAAACATAAACAAGGCAGCCTGCTTATCACAGCTGTTGAGCCAAGGACACAGAAAGGTGATTACAGCTTGTGGGAAAACAACTTTTCTCAGTGTACTAGGCCACCTGAGCTCAACACACAGAAACACAGAGAATAGGAATGTTCATTTACTAAATTTCCTTCACACCAACTGGTATTGGGTATGTGGAGCATGAGCATATTATTACCTGCCGAATGAATGGACTGAAGTATGTGCTTTTACTCAACTTAAAATTCCTATGACCATTCATGGTTATCGAGCTTCATCACAACGAAGAAGAAGGTGAATCACTGATGAAGACTTCTCACCTCCTGAACACCAACTAGAGCCTAGATGGGAGAAGTTTGGGCATGCTTTTTTTCCCCCTCAGTATGGGTTCACTCAGGTAAGGAATCAGTTGGAGGTGACACATTACAGACTTGCCACATTTGCGAATGCCACCACTCTAGCACAAGAACTGACAGCAGTACGATTGATGACAACTCAGAATAGACCGGTGTTAGACATCATATTGGCTAAAGAAGGTGGAGTTTGCACAATGATTGGAGAAGAATACTACACCTATGTTCCAGCAAATGATGATGAACATGGTAACATCACACTCGCCATCAATCAAATGAAGGAAGTGGCAAGACAATTACTACTGGATGAGCATAGAGAGGGCACTTCGGGATGGCTATGTGGCTTGTTTGGACAATGGGCAATGTATGTGAACATGATCATTCCTGTAATATTGATGGTAGTTTTGATATGTTTGTGTGCTCCATGTTTGATGCAATGCTTGTCAATTATGACATGAAGGGTAATGATAATACATCTACAAAACCAAGTGTAGCCCTGGTCACTGCATCCTAGTCATTAATTTAGTTGACCATAGATTATTTGCAAAATAAATAAATAAATAAATAAATTCATACAGTTCATGACACATGGATACATAGGATTTATGACAAAAATATATTAAATATATCTATAAATCCAAAAAGGAATAAACACACACAGGTTTATTCATATGCACTTCATTTTATCTCAAAAGTGACGAATGTGCTCTTATTTCATGGGATAAAGACATGGGTGACATGTGGATTTCACACGCGCAAAGACATGGGTGACATGTGGAGTTCACATGCACAAGGACATGGGTGACATGTGGAGTTCACATGCGCAAGCTGAGCCAATCAGAAGCTGCTGGTGACTTTACGCTGTTAGTTTTCCTTTCTGGAGTAGGCTGCTTGCCTGCATTCACGGCAGATTCTGCTCACTGAGCACTTGAAACTTCGACATTTTACCTTCCTCTTGCTGTCATTGTAAGAGTCAACAGCATAAAAATTGTTTTGCCACTGGCTGAGTGAGGATTTTGTGTTTTTTGCGACAGACACGTGAAGAAATTGGTTGGAAACTGGATTGGCGTAAGCTGTGATCGTAGTGCCACTGTATGTGTGTACAGGATTTTGATCTCTGGCCGGGTTTTTTTTTGTGTGTGTAGGAATCGGAGCAGGTGGGTGGAGCACAGAAGCATGGCAGGCCAGAATTGAGTTCCCAAAAACTCTTTTTATTTTTAGCTTTTCAGCTTTTCACACTCTCCCAGCCACACACACACACACACACACACACACACACACAAGTGTTCTGGTTGGGGAGAGAGCTCCCTTTCTCTGCTCTCTCTCTCTCCTTTTATAGGGCGCGGTCACTGGGGAAGACACACAAACACAGGTTAACTTACATCAGGTGCAGTGATTCTGCCACTTACCTTCCCTAACTCCGCCCTCCATTCACAGACTGACACTTGACCACGCCCCTGCTGCCACATATACCCACCGCCCGACTCAGGCCGGGAGCCATCCGGCCTGCAGCTGACTCCCCCCCCTTGACGGGAGAGGAAATCCGCTATGACCGTCTGCGCCCCCGGCCTGTGGACCACCTTGAACTTAAACGGCTGGAGTGCCAGATACCAACGGGTGATCTGTGCATTAGCATCCTCCATGCGGTGGAGCCACTGCAGGGGCGCATAGTCCGAACAGAGGGTGAAAGGGCATCCCAGTAGGTAGTAGCGGAGGGCGAGGACTGCCCACTTGATGGCGAGGCACTCCTTTTCTATGGTGTTGTACCGGCCCTCATGCACTGACAGCTTCTGGTTGATGTACAGCACTGGACGATCCTCCACCCCCTGGGACAGAACAGCCCTCTGCCCGACGCGTCCGTCTGCAAAACAAAGGGGAGAGAAAAGTCAGGGGAGTGTAACAGTGGGCCCCCACACAGTGCAGCCTTTACCTTAGAGAAAGCCCGCTGGCATTGCTCCATCCACTGGACCGGATCTGGTGCCCCCTTTTTAGTGAGATCAGTCAGCGGGCTGGTGACATCCAAATAATTAGGTATAAACCTACGATAGTAGCCAGCCAGCCCCAGGAACTGTCTCACCCCCTTTTTGGTCTTGGGCCTTAGGCAGGCCGCAATCACTGCTGTCTAATTAATTTGGGGACACACCTGCCCATTGCCCAAGTGGAAGCCCAGATACCATACTTCCACCCACCCAATTGCACACTTCTTCGGGTTGGCTGTGAGACCCGCTCGCCTCAGCGACCTAAGGATGGCCCTTAGGTGTTCTAGATGCCGTGGTCAGTCATTACTATAAATTATTATATCATCCAGGTATGCGGCCGCATAGGTGGCATGGGGGTGGAGGACCCTATCCATCAGCCGCTGAAACATAGCGGGCACCCCAAAGAGCCCAAAAGGAAGCGTGACAAACTGGTGTAAGCCAAATGGTGTGGAAAAGGCCGTCTTCTCTCGGGATAATGGAGTCAAAGGGATCTGCCAATATCCCTTTGTCAAATCCAGTGTCAAATAAAAACGACTCATGCCTAGTCGATCAAGCAACTCATCAATATGAGGCATTGGGTATGCATCAAATTTAGACACCATGTTGACTTTTCTATAGTCCACACAGAACCGGACCGACCCATCGGCCTTGGGAACCAAGACCACCGGGCTGCTCCAGTCACTGTGGGACTCCTCGACGATGCCCATGTTGAGCATGGCCTCGAGTTCTTCCTGAACCACCTTTTTCTTGTGTTCGGGCAGTCTGTAAGGGAGGCTGTGCACTACCACCCCCGGGGGCATCTCAATGTGGTGTTCTATGAGGCAGGTGCAGCTGGGCAGGGGTGAGAACACATCAGAAAATTCTGTCTGCAACTGGGTAACCTCCATGAGTTGGGTTGGGGAGAGGTGGTCTCCACAGGGGACCGGAGTGGTAGGCAATGTCAATTTTCCTTTTTGAACCTCCGGCCCCAGCTCCACCTTCTCTGGAACCACCAACACCAATGCCACAGGGACCTCCTCATTCCAAAGTTTTAGCAGATCGAGGTGGTAAATCTGTAATGCCCCACCCCTGTCCGTTCATCTCACCTCATAGTTGACATCCCCGACTCGCCATGTGACCTCAAAGGGTCCTTGCCACTTGGCGATCAATTTGGAGCTCGACGTGGGCAACAACATGAGTACTTTATCTGAACTCCCTAAGGCGCGTGCCCCTGTTGTACAGGCAGATTTGCCGTTCTTGGGTCTGCTGCAAATTCTCCTGGGTTAGGTGCATGAGCGTGTGGAGTTTTGCACGCAGGTCGATAACGTATTGAATTTCTTTTTTGCTTGTTGAAGGTCCCTTCTCCCAATTTTCACGCAGAACATCTAGGATGCCATGCGGCTTATGCCCATATAATAATTCAAATGGGGAGAACCCCATGGAGGCTTGTGGGACCTCTCGCACTGTGAATAACAGGGGCTCGAGCCATTTATCCCAGTTGCATGCATCCTTGCTTACAAATTTCTTAATTAAGTTTTTGAGGGGGCGGCATGGTGGTGTAGTGGTTAGCGCTGTCACCTCACAGCAAGAAGGTCCTGGGTTCGAGCCCCGGGGCCGGCGAGGGCCTTTCTGTGTGGAGTTTGCATGTTCTCCCTGTGTCCGCGTGGGTTTCCTCCGGGTGCTCCGGTTTCCCCCACAGTCCAAAGACATGCAGGTTAGGTTAGCTGGTGACTCTAAATTGACCGTAGGTGTGAATGTGAGTGTGAATGGTTGTCTGTGTCTATGTGTCAGCCCTGTGATGACCTGGCGACTTGTCCAGGGTGTACCCCGCCTTTCGCCCGTAGTCAGCTGGGATAGGCTCCAGCTTGCCTGCGACCCTGTAGAAGGATAAAGCGGCTAGAGATAATGAGATGAAATGAGAAGTTTTTGAGGGTGTGATTAAACCATTTGACTAAGCTGTCCGTTTGGGGGTGATAAACGCTGGTGCGGATAGGCTTAATTCCCAGTAACCCATACAGTTTGTGCAGTGTGCGTAATATAAACGTAGTGCCTTGATCAGTCAGAATCTCTTTGGGGATTCCAACTTGGGAGATGATGCGGAAGAGCGCCTCTGCAATACTATGTGCTGAGATATTGTGAAGAGGCACTGCTTCCGGATATCGAGTTGCATAGTCCACCAGAACTAAAATAAAGCGATATCCTCGTGTTGACCGATCTAATGGCCCGACAAGATCCATCCCAATTCTTTCAAACAGGGTCTTGATTAATGGCAGAGGGCACAAAGGCGCTTTTGGAATGGCCGCTGGATTTACTAACTGGCATTTGCGGCACACCGTACACCACCTACGGACATCACGGCGAATCCCTGGCCAATAGAACCAGGCCATTATTCAGGCTAGTGTCTTATCCTGCCCCAAGTGTCCAGCCATGGGATTAAAGTGAGCCACCTGGAATACAAATTCCCAGCGTCTCTTTGGGATCAAAAGCTGAGTTATCGGTTCTTTAGTCTGAGTGTCCTGCGTCACTCAGTACAACCTATCCTTAATAATGGAAAAATAGGGGAAGGTCAGTGTGGCGTTTGGCTGGAGCATTTGACCATCGATTACTCTCACTTGGTCAAATGCATGCCGCAGAATCTCGTCTCATGACTGCTCTAACGGGAAATCTGCGAGGGATTCCCCGAGAAAGGGAGGAGGAGCCTGCTGCTCCTCACTCTGATGCGGTGATGACATAGACGGTTCTGTGACAGCTGCTCCCACCAATGCCACACCGGGACCTCCCCCTGCTAAACTATGGCAGGCCCCACTCTTCACTAAATGAGTCATTAATTCCCAAAATCCTGGCCAATCAGTCCCCAAAATTATTGAGTGAGTAAGGCGAGGATTAACCACCGCCTTTACTCTAAATTTCTCCCCTCGAAATAGAATGTGGGCCGACACTAAAGGGTAGTTGTGAACATCTCCATGCACACACAACACCTTCACCAATTGTGCTCTCCCCAATGCCTCATCTTGCACCAGGCTTTGGTGGATTGAGGTCTGATTACAGCCGGAGTCCACCAAAGCCTAATACGTATCCCTTTGGATACTCACCGGTATGCGATATGCTCTGGCCTGATCGAGGGCGGTCCCTGGCGCATCAGAGATCTGGACCACCGCGCCCACCTCCATCGCAGAGCACTGATGCTGGAGGTGCCCCAGCTCCGCACAGCACCAGCAAACCGGCCCAGGCTCTCTCTCTGCACTGGTGGTCTGGAGCTCACTCACCTGAGGGGGGGGGAGAGACAGACATGGAAGTGGGAAACGGTAGGGCACTGCGGGTGCAGCAGGCCGGTTGGGGTGGAGACGGCCCCCGCCTCCGCGGTGGGGGAACGGGGCAAGGATGAGGAACAGAAGGGGAGGGGGAGAGAGAGAGAGAGGAGAGGGGAGAAAGGGAGACATGCTGTCCTGCCATCTGAACAGCCGCCAAATGGTCCTCCGCCAGCTCGATGGCCTGATCCAGTGACGCTGGGCGATGGCACTGGACCCACTCCGCTGTTCCTTCAGGAAGTCGGGCAATGAATTGCTCCAGCGCCACCAGGTTGATGATTCCCTCAGCATTGCAGTTGTTGGCCCTCAGCCACCACCGGCAGGTGTCCCGGAGTTGCTGGCCAAGCACGAACGGCCAGCCGACCTCCTCCAGGTGCAGTGCATGGAAGTGCTGCCGTTGGTACTCCGGGGTGCGCCCCACACGCTGGAGGACGGCCCTGCGGAGGTTGGCGTAGATCAGCTGGCTGTCGGCGGGGAGCTGTAGTGCGGCCAGCTGCACCTCGCCTGTTAGCAGGGGGAGGAGGCGCGCTGTTCCACCGGCCAGTCCCATGCCTCTGCTGCTGGCTCAAAGAGCACGAGGAAGGCCTTGGGGTCATTGTGCGGGCCCATCTTCATTAGGGTGAGGTGGGGAGGGTCCGCTGCGGTGGAGATGGTGGACCCCGCTGATGCGAGTAGGTGCTGGAATGCCTGGCGATCTTCCTGCTGCTATCTAACCTCGAACCTTTGCTCCTGCTCCTTCTGGAGGGTGACCAGTGCCTGGTGCTGGCTCTTTTGGGCCGTGGTGAGGGCATGGATCAGGTCCTTGAAGGTGGAGGACTCCATGGAGCTGTTATCCTCTGTGCTCCGTCCCGGGTTTCAGCCAGCACCACTGTAGGAATCGGAGCAGGTGGGTGGAGCACAGAAGCATGGCAGGCCAGAACTGAGTTCCCAAAAACTCTTTTTATTTTTAGCTTTTCAGCTTTTCACACTCTCCCAGCCCCACACACACACACACACACACACACACACACACACACACACACACACACACACACGTGTTCTGGTTGGGGAGAGAGCTCCCTTTCTCTGCTCTCTCTCTCCTTTTATAGGGTGTGGTCACTGGGGAAGACACAAACACAGGTTAACTTACATCAGGTGCAGTGATTCTGCCACTTACTTTCCCTGACTCCACCCTCCATTCACAGACTGACGCTTGACCACGCCCCTGCTGCCACAGTGTGTCTCTTCTTTTTTATGGTTTTCCTTCTTCTGTGAACCCCAGGAGCGGTGCATGGACTCTTCTGCTGTGATCACTTCCGTACTGTAGAGGTGGAGGTAGCTTCCAGCAGTTGTGGTGAGCCAACCGAATTGGAGATAAGAACTGTGATTTTGTTATCCACCCGGTTGATCTACAACCCCGATTCCAAAAAAGTTGGGACAAAGTACCAATTGTAAATAAAAACGGAATGCAATAATTTACAAATCTCAGACACTGATATTGTATTCACAATAGAACATAGACAACATATCAAATGTTGAAAGCGAGACATTTGGAAATTTCATGCCAAATATTGGCTCATTTGAAATTTCATGACAGCAACACATCTCAAAAAAGTTGGGACAGGGGCAATAAGAGGCTGGAAAAGTTAAAGGTACAAAAAAGGAACAGCTGGAGGACCAAATTGCAACTTATTAGGTCAATTGGCAATAGGTCATTCACATGACTGGGTATAAAAAGAGCATCTTGGAGTGGCAGCGGCTCTCAGAAGTAAAGATGGGAAGAGGATCACCAATCCCCCTAATTCTGCACCGACAAATTGTGGAGCAATATCAGAAAGAGTTCAACAGTGTAAAATTGCAAAGAGTTTGAACATATCATCATCTACAGTACATAATATCATCAAAATATTTAAAGAATCTGGAAGAATCTCTGTGCGTAAGGGTCAAGGCCGGAAAACCATACTGGATGTCCATGATCTTCGGGCCCTTAGACGGCACTGCATCACATACAGGCATGCTTCTGTCTTGGAAATCACAAAATGGGCTGAGGAATATTCCCAGAGAACATTATCTATGAACACAATTCACTGTGCCATCTGCCGTTGCCAGCTAAAACTCTATAGTTCAAAGAAGAAGCTGTATCTAAACATGATCCAGAAGTGCAGACGTCTTCTCTGGGCCAAGGCTCATTTAAAATGGACTGTGGCAAAGTGGAAAACTGCTCTGTGGTCAGACGAATCAAAATTTGAAGTTCTTTATGGAAATCAGGGATGCCGTGTCATTCGGACTAAAGAGGAGAAGGACGACCCAAGTTGTTATCAGTGCTCATTTCAGAAGCCTGCATCTCTGATTGTATGGGGCTGCATTAGTGCGTGTGGCATGGGCAGCTTACACATCTAGAAAGACACCATCAATGCTGAAAGGTATATCCAGGTTCTAGAGCAACATATGCTCCCATCCAGACGATGTCTCTTTCAGGGAAGACCTTGCATTTTCCAACATGACAATGCCAAACCACATACTGCATCAATTACAGCATCATGGCTGCGTAGAAGAAGGGTCCAGGTACTGAACGGGCCAGCCTGCAGTCCAGATCTTTCACCCATAGTAAACATTTGGCGCATCATAAAACAGAAGATATGACAAAAAAGACCTAAGACAGCTGAGCAGGGCGGCACGGTGGTGTAGTGGTTAGCACTGTCGCCTCACAGCAAGAAGTTCCAGGTTCAAGCCCCGTGGCCGGCGAGGGCCTTTCTGTGTGGAGTTTGCATGTTCTCCCCGTGTCTGTGTGGGTTTCCTCCAGATGCTCCGGTTTCCCCCACAGTCCAAAGACATGCAGGTTAGGTTAACTGGTGACTCTAACTTGACCATAGGTGTGAATGTGAGTGTGAATGGTTGTCTGTGTCTATGTGTCGGCCCTGTGATGACCTGGCGACTTGTCCAGGGTGTACCCCGCCTTTCGCCCGTAGTCAGCTGGGATAGGCTCCAGCTTGCCTGTGGCTCTGTTGAAGGATAAAGCGGCTAGAGATAATGAGATGAGAATGAGATGAGACAGTTGAGCAACTAGAATCCTACATTAGACAAGAATGGGTTAACATTCCTATCCCTAAACTTGAGCAACTTGTCTCCTCAGTCCCCAGACATTTACAGACTGTTGTAAAGAGAGAAGGGGATGTCTCACAGTGGTAAACATGGCCTTGTCCCAACTTTTTTGAGATGTGTTGTTGTCATGAAATTTAAAATCACCTAATTTTTCTCTTTAAATGATACATTTTCTCAGTTTAAACATTTGATATATCATCTATGTTCTATTCTGAATAAAATATGGAATTTTGAAACTTCCACATCATTGCATTCCGTTTTTATTTACAATTTGTACTTTGTCCCAACTTTTTTGGAATCAGGGTTGTATATATTTCATTTCTGGAGTGATATTGTGACCTTTCATGCACTGAAGGACCTTCTAATTTTATTATTATTATTTTTGTTGCTGTTGCTGTTGTTTGTTTATGCGTTAATACAATACACATAAAACTTACCTGTGAGCTGTGTGTGTTTTTGCTCTTCTACTCAGTGCAATTTCTGATACCCCTTTCTCCAGTAGTGAGCCTAATCTTTTGATGTGCTGGTCCAAAAAGTAAACATATAGTGGTATAGGCATCTGTAACCTCCAGCGGTTACTCTTAATAGTGTAAGCTGAAGTAGGTTGCACAAGTCCTGGTGAAAATGGACCCAGGTGAATTCCTGGACCAAGATGAAGATTATTGCCTACCTTTTGTAGATGAATAGAATAGAATAGAATAGAATAGTGTTGGTAACTCGCCAGCGCCCCCTATAACGATCCCACAATTCCTTGCGCGCTCCACCCGGATGTGACGTAAAGTGGAACTGCTTTAACTGTATCGAGAGCGCCTCGATTCGTCCTCTCGTGTTCTGGCTACTGGAGTGGTCGGACGGACTGTTGGCACGCTCGCCTACAGTGTTGAGACTAACCGCTATTGTCTGAGAACAGCCTGTTCAAATTAGTTTCGGCCGAACTTTTGAACGACCCGCTAAGTTTCAGCGATATAGTGGTTTTGATTCTAACCTTTGCAAAGTTTAACTACAGTTAAGTAGTTTTCCACGCTAAGAGGCGTTTGCGGACAGCTTCGCTCCTCTCAGCTTTTTCTCGTCGACGCATCACCGGAGGTTTCTCCCGAAGCACCGTGGGCCAGCTAGGCCTCCATCTCCCTGCTTCGTTAGCCGCGGTTGGACGCAACGCGCCGCTAACCTCCTCTCCTCGGACCGCGACCCTCAGCGCGGACATCGGAGAAAGAACTTCCATCGCATTGAGTAGGCACTTGGGCAAATTTTTTAATTTGTAGCTTATTCAGATGGTTGTTAGGGTCATGTTTAAGCTTTGAGCTATTTAGCATACCCGCTCAGACACGGAAGGTGTTTGTTTGTTTTTATTGTTTGTTTTGGTTCTGTTTTTTTCTTTGAACTTGTTAGACAGGGTATCTTGCATGATATCTTTCCTTAACTCCATTGCTAGCTTCCCTATCTGATTAGCAGCGCAGCGACAAGTTTGTTATTTTAAGCTCTGAGGCTAGACCGCTACAAGGCCTAGTCCTCCCCATCCAACACCTATTACACACACATATACACACACACTCTCTCTCTCTCTCTCTCTCTCTCTCTCTCTCTCGTGTTGAGTTCTTTGCCTAGATAGTCTGTTGGAAATTGTTGTTAAGTACAGTGTTTGGATCCAGCTGTAGCGTGGTCAGATTCTCCTTAGCAACTTATTGCTAGCTACCTCAGGGTGATACGCTAGCTCGTAGGCTTGTGTTCTCGACTAGGCCTGCAGGCGCCATTTTTCCGACGCCATTTTGATACCTTCCTCATTGAGTTACCTGTGATACGACACCTAGGCACTGACCGCCATTTTGTTTAAGCATTGCCAGAGTGGCTAGTCGTTAGCATCTGCCCACAGATACACACACACACACGCATCGGCTTGCCCTAGCCTCACACACACACGCACACACAAGGGATTCTTTTCTTTTTCCTTCTATCTCTTTCTCTCTCTCTTTCCCTCAAATTTATAGTCCAGGTGTAATTGTTCCATTGTTTTGTCTTGTTATTACCTTTGCCGACATTGAATGTATTTTGAGTTTATTATTATTAGTGAGTAGTAGACAAATAAAAGCTAATAAAATTGAATTGCATTTTACTTGTTCCTGTTGTTTATTCACAAGGTCAACTATTTAGAACTCCTTTTTCCTTCAGAATTTAGCTTTTGTATACAACTGGGTTTCCCATCTAATACAGAGCTACCATTAATCTTGAATGTAACCATTCACGGTGAGTATTAAGATTAATAATTTAAGATTTTATGAGACTGATCTTTATTTATAAAATTGATTAATTTAATTATCAATTATTACATAATTTATAATTTAATTAATCCCAATTCCACCTACATTAAAGTGGTGCCCCGTGTGAGGAATAGTTTAATGACCTTGTGAATTTCTCAACAATAACTTGTAAACTGCTGTATACCCAAAATCAACTGCCAAGGTATAACACAGATGACTTTAATGGTGAATCATTAACAGTGTGTTAATCACAGAACTGAAATTCAGCTGCCAACCACAGTTAGCTGATAAACTGGTTTAATTGATTAGTACATTAGAGTAATATCTAATCCAAGTACTTAATTAATAATATTAATAATAATCATTATTGTTAACTAATATTATTAATTGAGCTAATTAATACAAGTGAAACATTAGTGAAAACAAAGTAGCTAAGAAACCACATCAATTATTTAGCAACTTGGATTAAATTAAATTCTAACCTAATCAACCCCTAGTATTAATTTCCTTTAAGTTAATTAATACATTTCGAACAAAATGTCGCGTTCCCCATCAAGGGAGTCAGAAGGGCCCCTCCTCTCTCTCTTCGACGTTGTAGGCGATTTAGGCCAAGTCCCGGAGGATAGGAGAAATTACTTCTGTGATCTGGACCAAAAGGCTCGCTTTGATGAAATACACATAGCCGTTAGGGAACTTAAGGAGCGTACTATGACTCTCCCAGAAGGGCTACCCAAATTGTTCATGATCTACTATAAGGAAATGGAACATGTGTGTATGACCCTCGAACAAGAGAAAAGAACACTAAAACGACAACTGGCCGAAGCTCAAAGGAGAGCAGAAAGCGCAGAGAGTAGCCTCGTGGGCCTGAGAGCCACACAAGATGAACTAAAGCGCGAAATAGAATACCTCAGAGAAGAAGTGACGCAAGCACGTCGCTCAGATGAGGGATCGGCCAAACCCTCCCAAGAACAGAGTTCCGCTCTGGAGGAGGAAGAACCTGAGCTTAGAACGGTAGATCAGACACCGCACTCAAGCTCAACTCGCGTGAAAGCCGCGCGATCGCCACCTCGTGGCGCTGGGAGTTTTTACTTTACTCCCCACTACACCCCCTCGCGCTTCAATATCGCTGCAGCCTCTAGCCCGCAGAAAACGCCGCGCTACGTACCCTCAGACTCCTCTGACGGAGAGGCCGCCTACAAGCCGAAACGCAGACATAGGCGATATGAGAGCAGCTCAAATAGCGAAGACAGCGAGGACCCCTACGGGTCAAAATCAAAACGCCTCGTCGCAGAACGCAAAACTAGGATCCGCCAAATCGACGTCCTTGCGAAAGACATAGAGCGTTTTGAGCCGGAAAATCATAGACACCGAAGCGTTAATGATTATTTCCGGGAAATCGAGCGTAGCCTCCTGGACCTGCCAGAGGCTACGTCGCATGAAAAGGCCAGACTAGTCTGGAAAACTTTAGGTAGTGGCGTACGAGCATTCGTTGAGACCCTACCGCAGTCAGTCCTCGACGACTACAAGAAAATACGTAAGTACTTGAAAGAGGAATACTCGTTGTATGAGGATGAGACTGCTGCGACGATGGGTGCTATTCTGATCAGACAGAAACGAAGCGAACACCCTCGCGAGTACTACCGTCGGCTCCGCGCAGCGTACTTTCAGGGCAGAAGCGAGCCCGGGCTAGAGGAAGATCGCAACTTCAAGTCCCTCTTCCTCCATAACCTTCACCCGTGCATCCGTAACCAAGTAACACTCGCGTGTCGCCAGCGCCCCCATACTATGAGAGAAATGCGTCGCACCGCACAACTAACGTGGGAGACGTTCGTCCGACCCACAGACCACCACAAGGACGATCCCAGAGTCCTCAGCCTATATGAGCAGGAAGGTCAGTCCTTAGGCCTAGAAGGGGGTGAAGCCCCAAACCGTGGGCCCCCTTGGGCGAACCCAAACCCCGGCCACCAGACGTCGAGTCAACCCAAAGGTAACTGGAAAGTTCGACAAGCTGGAGCCAAGGGGGAACAGGGCCCCAACGCCAAAGGGCAAGGTAACCGCAAACCTGGCAGTCACGGCCCTAAATCTCAGAATAGCGGACAGTCAAGGCCCCATCGCAACTCCTCTCGAAGGGAGCGGAGCCCTAAGCTAGCTACCGCTAAACAAGCCAACCAAGAGCCGCTTGGGATGGCAGAACTGAGGGCTGAATTAGCACGGATTAAACAAGCCAACCAAGAGCCGCTTGGGATGGCAGAACTGAGGACCGAATTAGCACGGGTTAAACAACTGCTGAGCAATAAGAACAGGAAGGGTAAGCCGAGCAAGGACAGGGACGAACCGTCAGCATGACTAGGCCGGGACCCATCCCCACCACCACCGCGTGTCTACCTCGTGGGGTGGGGAAAGGACCCCTGCCCAATAGGCAGCGATGAGTTGAAACCACCCCCTCCGTTAGTGAAGCCTGACCCGCAGGATGCACCCCTGACGCAGTTTCTTGGAGATTTGGTTAGGAAAGGCAACGCCAAGCGTATCTATACCCCAGTGGTGGTAGAAGGCAACGTTTCCCTCCAAGCTCTCTTGGATACCGGGTCAGAAATCACCCTGATGTGTTCCAAAGTCTTTGCAGAGGTTTCTGATGCGCGGCGCGCGCAAGGTAGACCCATCAGAACCGAACGTTGTGACGTCAACTTGGTTAGCTTCACCCAGAATCAAGCCCCAGTAACAACCATTGCATGGTTAGAACTCACCTTCCAGGGCATGTCCATCACTCACCCCACTTACATCTGCTCCGTTGGGGTAGAACCGCTCCTCATTGGCCAAGACCTACTAGATAGGCTAGCGCCCCTCATTGACTGTCGTCGTGGGCAACTGTGGGCCCAGGTCGCGTCCCCACAGACCCCAGATCCTCGTCGTCATGATCGAGCCTGTGGCGATGAAGTTAGCGTGGAGGCTACTCCACCAATAGCTGAGTCAGGGCGGGTCCCCGAGAACCTCGAGACCACTCCGCTCCACCCTGAGCCGAGTCAAGACGCACCAAACTCAACCGACACTCTTCTCAACCGCAACGCGCTTGATGGCCACCCGTCTTTCCTTTGCTTTCTTGGCGAATCTGCCCCAACCAGGTACTACCCCTGGATATCTGGCAACATTGCTGTCAACGGCGTCACGGCACCTGCCGTCAGGTTAGCGCTTTGGTCAGAGAAGTCAGCCATCAGCCAAACGTGGTTTGACATAGTGCGTCAGAGCACTCCTTCCCCTGTCTTTGTGCAGAAGAGCCACCGGCTACTGTCAGCCGAACAACCCCAGAGCCCCATCAAAGCCACGGGCGTCTGCGCCGTGTCGCTCGCCATCGGTCAGAGAGAATTCCTTCATTTCTTGAGTGTCGTCCCCGGACTTCCTGACCCACTGGTCATTGGGGCAGACATCTTGGTCAGACTGGGAGCCCAACTGGACCTAGTCAACCGGGTCATCTGGACCCAAGCCGATGCTGCTAAGCACCCGTTCCAAGCTGACCCGGAACAAATGCGGTCAGGACAAACGATTCCCCAAGCCTGCCATGTCGCTAGCGAATTTGACATTGTCATTCCCGCTAGGACTGCTGGTTCCCCTCTTAAGCTGGTCATCATGAAAGACCAACAGTTTCGTAGCTCCCAGGCGTTCTTCCAGCCTCTCAGATTCTTCATGGAGCTTGACTTAGCCGTGTGTGGGACTCCGCTGCTTGAAGTGAGTCATCGTTCCGCTTACCTCCTGGTTCAAAACTCCACGCGGGACGCCATCACGATCCCCGCCCGTCGGCCTTTAGGCCTTCTGATAGACCAGGCATTCCATGACTTTGAACTCACCATTCCAGTCATTGGTGAGCTGCCAACGCCGGACACTCATTCCGATCCAGTGGAACCTCCCTGGATCACTCTTCCTTTCCACATGATCCGCGTCGAACCTCACGACATGCTTCGCGACGAGCGCATAGTCATGACCAAAACTAACACCCCGAAACACATGCTGGTGTACGCTCTTGCCACGCAATCGAGCAACGACACCCTTGCAACTGAGGTCGTCGATTCAGCTCTAGGTGAACCGTACCCAGGCTTCGAACGAGAAGTTCAACAACAGCTGGTGAAAGCTGACAGCCTGACCACGGACGCCCAGAGACGACAGCTCCGTGAACTGTTCTACGACTTCAAGGCGATCTGGGCGCGAGATTCCAATGACTGCGGAGTCACAGACATCCACACCGTCCGAATCCCAACAGATCCGAACGCTCCACCGACGTTCGTGCGGCAATACAAAATCCCGTTAGCCGCATACGACTCAATACAAGAAACACTGGACACTCTGCTGGAAAAGCAGATCATTCGCGAGTGTAACTCGACTTACAACTCCCCCTTGTGGCCGGTGCTGAAACCGAACGGCAAGTGGCGTCTCACCATTGACTATAGGCAGCTGAACAAGCAAGTGCCCTTGTCAAGATGGCCCATGATCCATCTGGATCAAGAACTTGCCAAGGTGAAGGGTGCAAAGTTCTTCTCCACCGCCGATGTGGCGAGTGGATTCTGGACCATGCGCGTGGATCCAGCTGATCAACACAAGCTGGCCTTTTCCTTTGGGAACCGCCAGCTAACTTTCAACCGATGTCCGTTCGGCTACGCGAACTCCCCCGCTGAATTCAACATCTTCTTGCATAAGGCAATGAGCGATGCCGCAGCTCGTGGCAACTTGATCTATGTCGATGACATCCTCATTAGGTCACAGACTTTTGATGCACACCTCGAAGAGATACGCCATGTTCTGTCTCAGCTGTCCAGAGCAGGAGCGAAGCTCTCTGTCACCAAAGGGCAGTGGTGTCGCACAAAAGTCGAATACGTTGGGCTGTGCGTTGGGCCAGATGGCATTGAACCCCAGTCGGGGAGGGTGCGGGCTATCCAAGACATCAAAGCCCCATCCAACGTACCCGAACTCAGGAGCTTCTTAGGGGTCTGCAACTACTCCCGACAGTTCATCGAGGACTACGCGGAGATAGCACGACCGCTCACCGAGCTCCTCCGAAAGGATAAACCCTTCCAGTGGAGTGAGCCTCAAGAACTCGCGTTCAAGAGCATGAAGCAGAAGCTCTGCTCCGCTCCCTGCCTCGCGTATCCCGACAAAGACAAACCGTTCTTCTTGGAGGCTAATTTCTCCACCCACTGCCTGAGCGCTGCACTGTCACAGCAGCATGACAAAGATCACCGTGTTGTAGCATACGCCAGTCGGCCCCTCAGTGCTGTGGAGTTTAAATTTTCAGACTGCGAAAAAGCCCTGCTGGCCACGGTCTGGGCCGTTGAACACTTTTGCAGTTACATTGGTGGCCAGAAGGTGGTGATAGAGACCAATCATCAACCGGTCTCGTTCTTGAACAGCCAGAGGCTGAGAGAGGGAAGAGTTTCGAACAGTCGCATCGCAGCTTGGATGATGGCATTATAGGGCTACGACGTCGAGGTGAAGTACGCCCAGAACCACAAGATGGCGCTTGGCTGAGGCCTGGTGGAATGCCAGCATTGTGACTGCGAGAATAGTCCGGATCAAACCGAACTAACAACCGTACCTGCTCTCCCCTCCGACCACCACTACTATGACAAGAACGTCTGCAAAGACCTCCCCACCGCTTACATAGATGGATGCTCATTCCATCATGAATGCAAAGTCCAAGCCGGTGTCGGTATCGTATGGGCGAACGGTCCTATACAAGGGAAATACCAACATCGACTCGGGGCTAAGACTAGCCAATATGCGGAGGTAGCAGCCGTGCTCATCGTCCTGCAACAAGCTGCCCGTGAGAACATCAAGCGGTTAGTCCTCTGCTCTGATTCAAATTATGCCAGGCATAGCTTCGTCTCACACTTTCCTTCGTGGAAGGTGAAGGACATGAAAAACGCAAGGGGCAAGGAAGTGAAACACTCCGAACTCTTCCTAGCATGCGATCAACTCGTAACCGAACAGGGAATGTGCGTCTATTGGAAGAAGGTGAAGGGACATTCTCAAGTCCCAGGACCTGACAAAGTCGGTAACGATGAGGCAGATGGCCTCGCCAAAGCGGGAGCCGTAGACGGCCCCCTTTGGGAATTCCAGCCGTCATGGCTTCCCGAGACGCCACGCCATAACGTAACCGCGATTACTCGCCGACAGGCTAGAGCAGGTCAAACTGACGCAGTACCCCAAGCAGGAACAGTGCAACTCGGCCGACTGCCCCAGGATGCCGACCTGGTGTCTATGCAGGAAAGGGATCCCGTGATCCACCAAATCCGTAAGTTCCTTGCGGACCCCGTGGCGTCCCCAATTTCCCCACAAGAGTTGCAACAGTCCCGAGACTTAAATCACCTTCACAATCTCAAAAACTGCTTAAAACTCGAGAAAGGACTCCTGGTGTACACACCACGCAACCAGGGACCTCCCCGGTGGGTCGTGCCCATAGATCATAGGGGGGTCATGTTGCAGTACGCTCACGACAGCCCGTGCGGGGGCCATAGGAACGCTCAGGCGACCTACCAGACACTCCAACAGATTGTCTATTGGCCCTTCATGATTCAGGACGTTACCGAGTATGTCAAAGGGTGCTTGATTTGCTGCCAATTCCAACCAGCCCAACCATTGAACCACGCCCCACTGCAAAGCAAAGGCATCTCATTCCCCTGGTCTAATCTCCAGATAGACTGGGTCGGACCGGTGCCGAAATCGGCTCGAGGTAATAAGTACCTCCTGACCGTCACTTGCGCGTTCACGAAGTGGGTGGAATGCTTGCCCGCCCCAAACGAAACCGCAGAGACCACCGCTCTCCTTCTTATGAACCATGTGTTCAGCCGTTGGGGCTTGCCCCTATCCATTGATTCCGACCGAGGTACTCATTTCACCGCAGAGGTCATGAGAGTGTTGTGGGAGATGCTCGGAGTCGAGGCAAAATTCCACATCGCGTATCATCCTCAGTCTTCCGGTCAGGTCGAACGCGCCAACCAAACCATCGTGAGCATGCTTCGCAAGTATGTGAGTCACCATGGCAAAGATTGGGACATCAAACTCCCTCTGGTGCTGATGGCCATTCGGTCCACTCCTCACCGCACCACCGGAGTCACCCCGTTCGAAATGATGACTGGCCGTGAAATGGTTCTTCCCTTACACCTCCTCTACCGACCAGAGGACCTAAGCGTTGCCACTGCGTACACCGCACACCAGTATGTCACCGACTTGCAACACCACTTGCAGGCCACATTTGCGTGGGCCCAGGAACACCTCGAAAAGAGTGCGAAAGGACAGAAAGCTTACTACGACAGAAAGGCGACACACCGTGAGTACGAAGTAGGCGACAGAGTCCTATACTTCAATTTCACCAAACCGGTAGGAGTAGCCAGAAAATTCTTACCCCGTTGGTCCGGCCCTTTCGAAATCGTCGGTAAACTGTCCCCTGTCGCCTACCGCATCAAAACTTCGAAGCCCAGCCAGGCGCCTTCGTATAGATGGGTCCATAGCAACCAAATAAAGCTTTTTGAGCAGTCCACACTCCATAGGGGGGTGGACAAACAATAAGTTATAGCCTGCCCAACTTAGTTGCATGCCTCTCAATCCATAAGCGTGCATCTATAAGTAACCACCCTTGTTACCACTCAAATCGGAATAACAAACTCCTGTATGTTGCAGAATGGCCCCAGGACTGCTCCTCACCAATTGCCGCGTCCATACCCAGCGCGTGTACACCCGCCTCGATCCTTGGGACGTGTACCGTAAGCATTTTAGATCGCCCACACAAACAAACCTCGAAACCGGGCCTGACTCCGAGATTGGGTCCAACATCGAACACGCCAAGCGTACCACAGTTCACATGCTCGAACAGTTACAGAAGTTCATAGTCACTGAGGAGGAACTCAGCGGCAAAACACGCCCTAAACGGTTCCTCGGAGGACTACTTACTGCTGCATCCGCCATTGGCTCTCTGTTCTCAATGGGCCTATCTGCCGTTAACACCGTTAGCCTGACCGCGGTCAAACGAGAAATGAACATTCTTAAGGAAGAAATGCCAGAAATCCAGGGTAGACTACTAACTCAACAGGAGGAGCTGCAGGGCCTAGGCAAAACCCTGCAGGGAACCATACTAACCGTTAACATGCATTCTACATTAATCAAGAACACAGTACATGCCGTAGACAGGCTAGCGACAATCATGAGAAGCGAAGTCAAGTATGTCCGAGTAATCCGAGACCTAATGCAGGACCTGATGAGAGAAGTAAGTAGCTCTCTCAGCACCCTGAGTGGAGGTAAAATCCCACCATATTTGATACCCCTCAGCATGGTTGACAGCATACTCCGATCTACTACCACGACTAACGTTTACTCATCACAGATTCATCTGGCTTATAGTCTTGGCAGTGCTATCCCCATTTTTGTGAACCCTCAAAACCTAGAAATAGGCTTCATCCTCAATCTCCCTGTTATTGAACGGCAAAACATATACAGAATCAAATCTGTCCTTAATGTAGGTTTCTGGAACAACGACGTACACGTACGTTTGCAGACACCTCCCACCATAGCCTATCACGATGACAACCCCTCTATCTACCTCGTCCCTAATTTAGACATGTGTACCTCTACCAAAGATATCCACTGGGTCTGCCCCAGCAATCCCTTTATCCGAGACACCACAGACCGCCTCTGTGGATTGACAAAAGTCCCCGAGCAGAAGTGTGCAGGCAAATTGTCTATTAAAGATGAAGGAATAGGAACTAGAGTAGAAAGAGCTGGTAATCGGTGGCTAATCAACACTCCCCAAACTGAGATTCTGGTATCATATGATCAACATAACACTGCCACTAGAATGAAGATCCCTAACGAAACCTCTCTCCTAAGTGTCCCACTAGGAGCCACTGTTCACGTGGGTGACATCACCCTCCATCACCTTAGCGCTGACCAGTATGAGACCGAGATAGAAATGCCCGATGCCTTCCCAGGTCACGAACTTGAGATAAACTCCACCCTCCAAGCACAACTACTGCTGGAAGGGACCAAAACCGTGCAATTCGATCTTAAGCCCACTGGCATCGCTACCACTTTCTTGAATAACCGCGCAAACCCTTCGTCCGATCAAGGATCTTTAATAAGCCGAATTGCGCTGGGATTTCTAGCTAGCGGTTGGGTTATCACAGTCTTCATAGCCATCACTCTACATAGGTACATACTGACACTACACCGCAAACTGGGCAAAACGATCTACGCACCTGAGAAATTAGATCGTGGCATTGTCCGATTCTCCATCAGGCCTAAGGCCTCCACTAACTTTCTTGAAGAGTAGGCTTGCTAACACGCTAACTAACCCCTCTTTTCCATTTTCCTTTATGGAGTTTTGATTATTTTTGTTTGCTGTGTGAAATATTGTATGTAGAAGGTAGTTAAGTAGCCATAGTGTAATTGTTTTCATGTCCAAGTGCCTATGCTTTCATGCCCAAGTGCCTATGCATCTTATGGACTGTATGAAATGAATTGAACTGTTGAACTGTGTCTGAAAGACTTTTCACAGAAAGGACCCTTGGAACTACCTCTTTGTGGAACTACCTCTTTGTGGAACTACCTCTTTGTGGATTACTAGGGACCGTGGGTCACAGACTAAACACCATGTGCCCATAGGGTATCACTCCTTTCAGCGCCTATGGCCAAGGGGGGAATGTTGGTAACTCGCCAGCGCCCCCTATAACGATCCCACAATTCCTTGCGCGCTCCACCCGGATGTGACGTAAAGTGGAACTGCTTTAACTGTATCGAGAGCGCCTCGATTCGTCCTCTCGTGTTCTGGCTACTGGAGTGGTCGGACGGACTGTTGGCACGCTCGCCTACAGTGTTGAGACTAACCGCTATTGTCTGAGAACAGCCTGTTCAAATTAGTTTCGGCCGAACTTTTGAACGACCCGCTAAGTTTCAGCGATATAGTGGTTTTGATTCTAACCTTTGCAAAGTTTAACTACAGTTAAGTAGTTTTCCACGCTAAGAGGCGTTTGCGGACAGCTTCGCTCCTCTCAGCTTTTTCTCGTCGACGCATCACCGGAGGTTTCTCCTGAAGCACCGTGGGCCAGCTAGGCCTCCATCTCCCTGCTTTGTTAGCCGCGGTTGGACGCAACGCGCCGCTAACCTCCTCTCCTCGGACCGCGACCCTCAGCGCGGACATCAGAGAAAGAACTTCCATTGCATTGAGTAGGCACTTGGGCAAATTTTTTAATTTGTAGCTTATTCAGATGGTTGTTAGGGTCATGTTTAAGCTTTGAGCTATTTAGCATACCCGCTCAGACACGGAAGGTGTTTGTTTGTTTTTATTGTTTGCTTTGGTTCTGTTTTTTTTCTTTGAACTTGTTAGACAGGGTATCTTGCATGATATCTTTCCTTAACTCCATTGCTAGCTTCCCTATCTGATTAGCAGCGCAGCGACAAGTTTGTTATTTTAAGCTCCGAGGCTAGACCGCTACAAGGCCTAGTCCTCCCCATCCAACACCTATTACACACACATATACACACACACTCTCTCTCTCTCTCTCTCTCTCTCTCGTGTTGAGTTCTTTGCCTAGATAGTCTGTTGGAAATTGTTGTTAAGTACAGTGTTTGGATCCAGCTGTAGCGTGGTCAGATTCTCCTTAGCAACTTATTGCTAGCTACCTCAGGGTGATACGCTAGCTCGTAGGCTTGTGTTCTCGACTAGGCCTGCAGGCGCCATTTTTCCGACGCCATTTTGATACCTTCCTCATTGAGTTACCTGTGATACGACACCTAGGCACTGACTGCCATTTTGTTTAAGCATTGCCAGAGTGGCTAGTCGTTAGCATCTGCCCACAGATACACACACACACACGCATTGGCTTGCCCTAGCCTCACACACACACGCACACACAAGGGATTCTTTTCTTTTTCCTTCTATCTCTTTCTCTCTCTCTTTCCCTCAAATTTATAGTCCAGGTGTAATTGTTCCATTGTTTTGTCTTGTTATTACCTTTGCCGACATTGAATGTATTTTGAGATTATTATTATTAGTGAGTAGTAGACAAATAAAAGCTAATAAAATTGAATTGCATTTTACTTGTTCCTGTTGTTTATTCACAAGGTCAACTATTTAGAACTCCTTTTTCCTTCAGAATTTAGCTTTTGTATACAACTGGGTTTCCCATCTAATACAGAGCTACCATTAATCTTGAATGTAACCATTCACGGTGAGTATTAAGATTAATAATTTAAGATTTTATGAGACTGATCTTTATTTATAAAATTGATTAATTTAATTATCAATTATTACATAATTTATAATTTAATTAATCCCAATTCCACCTACAATAGAATAGAATAGAAACACTTTTATTGCCAGGTGTGTGGACACACACGAGGAATTTGACTCCGGTTCACTTAGCTCTCATAGTAAAAAAACAGATAAAAAAGCGTAAACACAATACAAACAAACAAGCAAACAACAACAACAAAAATAGGTGCATAGTGCAAAGTAATCCAGGTAAGTCAAGTATGGAATAGTTAAATAAATATAAAGTATACAGTGTGCACAGAATGACGGTATAAGTGTTCAGATATTTTACAAGTGATATTACTGATATATGAATCTGGATTTTAGCTGTTCATCACAGAAAGGATTTCCCTTTTGGTGCAATATGGTGCATAGTGCAAAGATGAATAGTAAATTTAAATAAGTAAAAAAAAAGGGTTAGGGTTAGGGGCATGTATCTATTATTTGCATTGATTTATTTTTCTTTACTATTTGATTGCTGAAACCAGAGGTGTCTATGCCTTGTAAAAAAGCAGTATAATCATTTCTAGTCAAAATTTAATGACGTTCCTGCAAAAACCAGATTGTGGAGTGTAGGAATTTATGTCTAATTTTGATAGCTTTTGACTGAACAAGGTGTTAATGAAATTTACAAAGCGGGGAAATGTCATGGAATTTTTAGTATAGCCCTGTATGTGTTAGGGATTCATGACGTTCACGAACCTAGTGCTCTCTCTCTGTGTGTGTGTGTGTGTGTGTGTGTGTGTGTGTGTGTGTGTGTGTGTGTGTGTGTGTGTGTGTGTGTGCATGCGTGCATGTGGTAGGGGTTCATGCTATGTGCATACATGCAAAACATGAGGGGGAAAGGATGGCATGAATCCCCTTGGGTCCAGTGAAAGCAGGCAAGAATACCTAAAGGCAACATATGTTGAGAAAGGATAATTCTTTCTATGGTAAGAGTTTCAATCCTTGCTTCTGATTGGGTTATGGTTTTTAAAAGAATGTTTCACAAGAATATAAAATGCCATTATAAAGAAGGGGAGAGGCACGCACCCGGAACCATTTCTTTGTTCTGCATTTCTTTTGCGTTGACAAACCAACGGTGTAATAGTCCTTGAATCCACAAACACATTTGAGAGTCTCAACTGATGCATAAGGTTTCCTTTCTTTAAGTCCACCACAACAAGATGGCGTTAAACTTTAATCCGTATCATCCTTACAGCACCATGAAAACTGTTTTAAAACATACAAATATTTTATCTCATCTCATCTCATTATCTTTAGCCGCTTTATCCTGTTCTACAGGGTCGCAGGCAAGCTAGAGCCTATCCCAGCTGACTATGGGCAAAAGGCAGGGTACACCCTGGACAAGTTGCCAGGTCATCACAGGGCTGACACATAGTCACAGACAACCATTCACACCTATGGTCAATTTAGAGTCACCAGTTAACCTAACCTGCATATCTTTGGACTGTGGGGGAAACCAGAGCACCTGGAGGAAACCCACGCAGACAACATGCAAACTCCGCACAGAAAGGCCCTTACTGGCCACGGGGCTCGAACCCGGACCTTCTTGCTGTGAGGCGACAGTCCTAACCACTACACCACCGTGCCACTCAATTCACACATACAAATCATATTAAAAACATACAAAATTCATAATATTTATGATTTGAAAATAAATTACAGACATATTTTGCTCATAACCCAACCCATGTTTCCCTTTCCTTTCCTTTTTCAATATCAAACAGCACAAATACAAAACCTCGATATGGTCCTTTACATTCCTACCAATCATTTCATGATAAACACTACATAAATCATGAATGATTTAAGATCTTAAGGGCCATTTAACCTTTGAATTGTGCAAATAAACATAGGATTATATTATGTGAAGGGCTACATATTCATGTCTATGTAAACATATGTGTATGTGTGTTCATATTTCATTATTCACTTTCAAGAAGCAGCACTAACTTTTGAACCGGTCTTTCCAGAATCATAAATTTTGACTTAGAATGGGACTTTCCCGAATCCTTCTCTCCAACTTGCAGTTTCACTTTCCGCACTAAGCCGTCACTATCCACAGTTGTTTCCACTATTCGTCCCAACTGCCACTGATTTCTTAGAAGGAGGTCCTCCTTTATGATGACCACATCATTCACCTTGAGATTGCACCGAGCCACATACCACTTCTGTTGGGTGGAGATGTTCAGGAGGTACTCCCTCTTCCATTGACCTCAGAATTGCTCAATCAAGTACTCACCACAGCACCAGTGCTTTGTACTGTACACATCCTCACTCACAAATTTTCCTGGAGGTGGAAGAGCAGTCTTATGCCGCTTTTCCACTACAAACGCGGCTGAGTTGGGCTGAGCCGTGCCGTGCTGAGTTGGGCTGAGTCGAGCTGAGCGGGGCTGTTGGAGTTGCATTTCGACTACAACCGCGCTGAACCGTGCTGGCTGGAAGTGGGTGGACACATTGGGTGGAGTTAGCGAAAGTGGGTGGATGTCACGTGATGTCGTTAAGCAGCGCAAACAGTGACATCAGTGACCTTTTAAGCGGTAGTCTCACGACCCGAATAGTAAACAATAAACATGGAGGACATGGAGTCGTTAGTGTTGCTGGTCTTGGTGCTGTGGCTTGTTGTCACCGACAACGCCAACAGATACTGGCAAGAGCGTATAGATGAGGCGAGGCGCATAAGGCTTCAGAAATTCTCGTAATTCGTAATTATTCTTCTTCCGGGTTTACGGTGTTTACAGATCCCAGCGTGCTCGCGGGGCGTGTGTGGGCATGTGAGGACACTCCTCCTCACCAATCAGTACACAGGGGAGTGTCTGCTCACGCCCCCAGCTTCACTCGGCTCGCTTTGGCTCGCTTCAGCCCCACTCCAAAACCGTGCGAGTTTTAGGGGCTAAGCAGGGCTGAAGCGAGCCGAGTCGTGCTGTTCTTTGGTAGTCGAAACGCGAGCCGTGTCGGGCTGAAGTGAGCTGAAGCGAACTGAAGTGAGCTGAAAAAGGGTAGTGGAAAAGGGTCATTAGATTTCATTTGAATTAAATGATTGGGCGTTAGCGGCTCAAGAGAATTGGGATCATTTAACCCATCTACCGTTAAGGGATGGCTATTAACAATGGCCATGGCCTCGTAAAAGAGTGTTCTCAAAGAAGCATCATCAAGTCTTCCTAAGCTTTGAGCCAAGGTGGCATTCAGCACATTTTGAATAGTGCGTATCTGATGCTCCTAAACTCCACCAGCATGGCTTGCTGATAGAGCATTAAAGATGAATTCACAGTGCTTCTCAGTCAAAAACATTTGCAACACTTGATAATCACATTGTTTAAGTGATCCTTTTAGTTCATTCCTTGCTCCTATGAAGTTCCGGCCTTGGTCACAGTAAAGTTGGCGCACAACTCCCCTTAGGCTCTTGTACTCCTTATAATTCCTCTTAATGACAAATGGTCCAAAGCAGTCCATGCCACAGTGCATAAATGGGGCAGATGCTTCAACACACTCTTTAGGAAGTTCAGCCATATGCTGCTCTTCGACTGGAAGCCTCAATTTCCTGCACTGCACGCACTTGTGGATCAACTTTGCGACCAACTTGCTATAGCCGATAATCCAAAATCCATTTGTTCTGATTTCATCCGGAGGAAACCCACACAGACACGGGGAGAACATGGAAACTCCTCACAGAAAGGCCCTCGCCAGCCACGGGGCTCGAACCTGGAACTTCTTGCTGTGAGGTGACAGCGCTAACCACTACACCACCGTGCCGCCCTGCTCAGCTGGCTTAGGTTTTTTTTTACTATATTGACTATAAAATACTACTATTGACCTTTAAAGTACTAAATGGTCTCGCACCACTGTACCTGAGTGAACTTCTGCTCCTCTATGATCCGCCACGCCTACTTAGATCAAAAGGTGCAGGCTATCTGCTGGTACCTTGTATAGTGAAGGCTACATCAGGGGGCAGAGCCTTTTCTTACAAAGCCCCACAGTTATGGAACAGCCTTCCAAGTAATGTTCGGGAATCAGACACAGTCTCAGCATTTAAGTCTAGGCTGAAAACATATCTGTTTAGTCAAGCCTTTTGTTAATGGTGTTTATGAGGTAAAGGAGTAGATCTGGAAGGTCCTCAGACATAGAGTGTTTTGGTAAACTGGGATGTATGGATGCTGTCAGTCCCCACTCGTTTGCTCACTCGAGTTTGTTGACGGTGTAGTGGCTGGCTGCTTTATATCCTGGGGCTCCCTCATGCCTGTGTTACCTTCTGGCTCTCTCCTTTTAGTTATGCTGTCATAGTTAGTTGCCGGAGTCCCTGCTTGTACTCGGTGCAATATGTATACTGCTCCTACTTATTCAGGTGACATTGGGCATACCTAACAACCTGTGTTTTCTTTCCCTCCCCCTCCCACCCCAAATCTGTCCCTCTGAGTTACATGGAGTCAACAGGAAATCTTTTGGTGGAGAGGGTGGAGACCTCGACTGGCTATCGTAGCCTGCAGGGAATCGGCCGTCAGACTTTCTGTCGCATGTCCCAGACCTGGTGAAATGTAACTGAATTGTCTTGGCCAGCCCTAAGGGTCCCATCTGCATCTCATCATTGCTGAGGAGTATGCTCCCATCACCCAATCAAGCATCCAACCAGAGCAGGTCATGATATATTTTTTACCATGTTAACATGCCATTGTTGTGTGTTATGCCTGATGTAAAGACTCTCATCTCTGCGAGCCTACCACACAGATTTAATACTTGTCATTTTTAGGGCATACCTAACAACATGTGTTTTCTTTCTCTCTCTCTTCCCCCCCAATCTGTCCCTCTGAGTTACATGTTGGTCCTGGGATTGAGATGCTGGCCTCTTCTGCCCCTCAGACCTGCTTTGTCCATCCTGGTGCCCTGTGTCTGGTTGGAGTTTTATCGCACTGCTCCTGTGGAGGACGGCCCCATGAGGACAGTTGAGGGTTATACCTGGAGGATGCTCTGGACTCTTACAGTGATGCTTTTATGGCTGACGACTACAGTTGTCTTGCTAACTTTAGGACTGCAGTTATCATGAACAGTTTTGCACTCAAGTTTCCATCAATGAAGAGTCATAACATCAACGAAACTGTCCTCATGTTAAAACTGTTAATATTATAGTCAGGCTGTCTGTTGTTGCCCAAATGAGGATGGGTTCCCTTTTGAGTCTGGTTCCTCTCAAGGTTTCTTCCTCATGTCGTCTGAGGGAGTTTTTCCTTGCCACCGTCGCCACAGGCTTGCTCATTGGGGATAGATTAGGGATAAAATTAGCTCATGTTTTAAGTCGTTCAAATTCTGTAAAGCTGCTTTGCGACAATGTTTATTGTTAAAAGCGCTATACAAATAAACTTGACTTGACTTGACTTTTTCTTGTATCTTCTGTTTTATGATGTGCCAAATGTTTTCTATGGGTGAAAGATCTGGACTGCAGGCTGGCCAGTTCAGTACCTGGACCCTTCTTCTACGCAGCCATGATGCTGTAATTGATGCAATATGTGGTTTGGCATTGTCATGTTGGAAAATGCAAGGTCTTCCCTGAAAGAGACATCGTCTGGATGGGAGCATATGTTGCTCTAGAACCTGGATATACCTTTCAGCATTGATGGTGTCTTTCTAGATGTGTAAGCTGCCCATGCCACACGCACTAATGCAGCCCCATACCATCAGAGATGCAGGCTTCTGAAATGAGCACTGATAACAACTTGGGTCGTCCTTCTCCTCTTTAGTCCGAATGACACGGCGTCCCTGATTTCCATAAAGAACTTCAAATTTTGATTCGTCTGACCACAGAGCAGTTTTCCACTTTGCCACAGTCCATTTTAAATGAGCCTTGGCCCAGAGAAGACATCTGCACTTCTGGATCATGTTTAGATATGGCTTCTTCTTTGAACTATAGAGTTTTAGCTGGCAACGGCAGATGGCACGGTGAATTGTGTTCACAGATAATGTTCTCTGGAAATATTCCTCAGCCCATTTTGTGATTTCCAATACAGAAGCACGCCTGTATGTGATGCAGTGCCGTCTAAGGGCCTGAAGATCATGGACATCCAATATGGTTTTCCGGCCTTGACCCTTACGCACAGAGATTCTTCCCGATTCTCTAAATATTTTGATGATATTATGTACTGTAGATGATGATATGTTCAAACTCTTTGCAATTTTACACTGTTGAACTCCTTTCTGATATTGCTCCACAATATGTCGGTGCAGAATTAGGGGGATTGGTGATCCTCTTCCCATCTTTACTTCTGAGAGCCGCTGCCACTCCAAGATGCTCTTTTTATACCCAGTCATGTGAATGACCTATTGCCAATTGACCTAATGAGTTGCAATTTGGTCCTCCAGCTGTTCCTTTTTTGTACCTTTAACTTTTCCAGCTTCTTATTGCCCCTGTCCCAACTTTTTTGAGATGTGTTGCTGTCATGAAATTTCAAATGAGCCAATATTTGGCATGAAATTTCAAAATGTCTCGCTTTCGACATTTAATATGTTGTCTATGTTCTATTGTGAATACAATATCAGTGTCTGAGATTTGTAAATTATTGCATTCCGTTTTTATTTACAATTGGTACTTTGTCCCAACTTTTTTGGAATCGGGGTTATAGATCAACTGGGTGGATAACAAAATCACAGTTCTTATCTCCAATTCGGTTGGCTCACCACAACTGCTGGAAGCTACCTCCACCTCTACAGTACGGAAGTGATCACAGCAGAAGAGTCCATGCGCCGCTCCTGGGGTTCACAGAAGAAGGAAAACCATAAAAAAGAAGAGACACACTGTGGCAGCAGGTGGCACACATACAAATCATATTAAAAACATACAAAATTCAGAATATTTATGATCTGAAAATAAATTACAGACATATTTTGCTCATAACCCAACCCATGTTTCCCTTTCCTTTCCTTTTTCAATATCAAACAGCACAAATACAAAACCTCAATATGGTCCTTTACATTCCTACCAATCATTTCATGATAAACACTACATAAATCATGAATGCTTTAAGATCTTAAGGGCCATTTAACCTTTGAATTGTGCAAATAAACATAGGATTATATTATGTGAAGGGCTACGTATTCATGTCTATGTAAACATATGTGTATGTGTGTTCATATTTCATTATTCACTTTCAAGAAGCAGCACTAACTTTTGAACCGGTCTTTCCAGAATCGTAAATTTTGACTTAGAATGGGACTTTCCCAAATCCTTCTCTCCAACTTGCAGTTTCACTTTCCGCACTAAGCCGT
This sequence comes from Neoarius graeffei, assembly GCF_027579695.1. NCBI lineage: Eukaryota > Metazoa > Chordata > Actinopteri > Siluriformes > Ariidae > Neoarius > Neoarius graeffei. Next base: position 127,685,292 of record NC_083570.1, on the reverse strand, counting down.
CACTATCCACAGTTGTTTCCACTATTCGTCCCAACTGCCACTGATTTCTTAGAAGGAGGTCCTCCTTTATGATGACCACATCATTCACCTTGAGATTGCACCGAGCCACATACCACTTCTGTTGGGTGGAGATGTTCAGGAGGTACTCCCTCTTCCATCGACCTCAGAATTGCTCAATCAAGTACTGAACACGGCACCAGTGCTTTGTAGTGTACACATCCTCGCTCACAAATTTTCCTGGAGGTGGAAGAACAGTCTTAGATTTCATTTGAATTAAATGATTGGGCATTAGCAATTAGTGCTGATGTTTAGCTGACTTCCTGGTTTACGCACTTCCTGCTTCCTGAGTTGTTCGCGCCGAGTCCTTTTTTCCCGCGAGTGCCGGCGTTAATTACTAATCTTTTTTTTTAACTTTTTTTCTACAAATAAATTTCCAGTATCCTCTTCATTTTTATTGTACTGTCGCTTTCATTTTTGTACTTTTCACTTTTGCTTTCCTTTTTCCGGGTTTTTTTTCCCCGTTTTTTTCTCTTTCTTTTTTCGGAAGAACGCCGAGACCAGAAGCTTTCTTTTTCTCTCCTCCTGTGTAAAGACCACAAGCGGAGGCCATCCACATCTGATCTGCTTTAATATCAACAGATCTTCGTTTAAGGTACGTGAATCTTTTCATCATGGCACACCTTCAGCCTGTTCAGTGTGCTGAGTGCAGGATGTTTAGTCATTCTTCCTCCGTCACTAGCGATAGCTTTATTAGCTTTACTTGTGATAAGTGCAGATTAGTTAGCTCTCTGATGGAGAAGATTTCAGTGCTAGAAGCGCGTGTCCAGGCTTTAGAGCAGGTTAGTGAGCGTGAGAACAGTGTAGTTTCTGTTAGGGAAAGTCTGGATGCCCTAGGTGGAGTTAGCAATCCCCCAACTCCGGCATTAGAGCCCTTACAACGGGGTGAATGGGTGACGGTTCGGCGGCATAAGCGTAGAGCCAAAGCTACCGCTGAGGCTCGCCCACGGGAGCACCACTCTTCTCCGCATCACGTGTCGAACAGGTTTGCTCTCCTTAGTGATGCACCCACTGAGAAACCTGAAAGAGCTCTGGTTATAGGGGACTCTATCATACGGCACGTGAAATTAGCTCAGCCTTTAGGGGCACCAGCAGCTTTAGTCAGGTGTATACCGGGAGCCAGGGCGCCGGACATCGCAGGTCATCTTGCGGTCCTAGGCAAGCACAGGTTCTCAAAGATAGTTATCCATGCAGGAGTTAATGATATACGCCTTCGTCAGTCTGAGGTTACTAAGAGTAACTTTGTAGAGGTGTTTAAATTAGCGAAGGTGATGTCCGATGCTGTAGTATGCTCTGGCCCCATCCCAATGCGGCGTGGCGATGTAGCTTACAGCAGGTTATGGTCGCTGAACTGCTGGCTGTCCAGGTGGTGCTCTGAAAACAGTGTGGGCTTTATAGATAATTGGGCTAATTTTGAGGGCACTGCTGGCCTGTTAGGGCGGGACGGTATCCATCCCACTCGGGAAGGTGCTGCTCTCATTTCCTGCAGCATAGGTCATAGTCTCAGAACAGGCCTAGTTAATTTCTGACAATCCAGAGCCAAGGCCAGGGAGCAGACGAACAGGCTAAACCGACTGTCTGCTAGCTGCACAGAGTCGTCACTCAGGACCCACTACATCGAGACTGTGTCTGTTCCCCGAGCTCAACAAAAAGGTAGAAATTTTCAGAGAGTTTGTTCCAGTAACCTCATCAATATAAAATTAGATCAGACTGACTGTACAGCTGCTGCCAGCACCTTTGATCTAAAGGTGGGGCTATTAAATATTAGATCTCTTACATCTAAAGCGCTAATGGTTAATGAACTCATTACTGATCAGGAGTTTAATGTACTGTGTTTAACAGAAACATGGATTAAGCCAAATGAATATATAGCATTAAATGAAGTGAGTCCTCCTGGATACAGTTATATACACCAGCCTCATCTAACTGGCAGAGGAGGAGGCGTCGCGGTTATTTATAACAATTATCTAGGTGTAACACAAAAACCTGGTTATAAATTTAATACATTTGAAGTACTTCATACTCATATAATGTATGTAGCCTCGAAAAATAAGTCTACCCAGTTAATTTCATTGCTTATTATTTACAGGCCCCCGGGGCCACATTCTGAGTTTCTTTCGGAATTTGCAGATTTTATCTCAGATCTGGTTATTTCCTTAGACAAAGCTTTAGTTGTTGGAGATTTTAATATTCACTTCGATAACCCAGAAGACCCTTTAAAAACAGCGTTTGTGTCCATCTTAGACTCAGTCGGGATTAAGCAGAATGTCATAGGACTGACCCATAATGGTGGTCACACCCTTGATCTAATACTAACATTCAGATTAAACGTAGATAATATAGTCATACTTCCACAGTCTGAAGTTATCTCAGATCATTGTCTCATCTCATTCAAGATATGTCTGAGTAATAATATATGCACCTCACCACGCTACTGTATTAAACGTACATTCACGTCAACTACTGCACAGAGCTTTATAAATGATCTCCCAGAGCTGTCAACTTTGATTGGGTCACTGTCAGCCCCTGCAGAACTTGATCAGGCAACTGAATGCTTAGAGTCAACATTCTGCCATACTTTAGATAATGTAGCTCCTCTAAAAAGGAAAATGGTCAGAGACAAAAAAATTAGCACCCTGGTATAATGATGACACTCGCACATTAAAACAGACCACTCGAAAATTGGAACGTAAATGGCGTCAAACAAAATTGGTAGTGTTCAAATTAGCTTGGAAGGAGAGCTTCCTGAAGTATAGAAAAGCTCTTAGTGCTGCGAGATCAACATATTTCTCCTCCCTAATAGAAGATAACAAAAATAATCCTAGATTCCTATTTAATACTGTAGCAAAATTAACCAGGAATAAGTCCACTATCAACACATGCACACCTGCAGTATGTAGTAGCAACGACTTCATGAATTTTTTTAATGACAAAATTGAGAATATCCAACAAAAAATTCAAACTACTAATTTAAGGTTAGACAATGAAAGTGACCTTGTAGTTAACAATATAACTGTATCAGATCATCAGTTAGAATGTTTTACTCCCCTAAAAGAAACTGAATTACTTTCATTAATCTCTACATCAAAAGCCTCAACTTGCGTACTAGATCCCTTACCGACACATCTATTCAAACAGATAATGCCTGGAGTAACTGAACCGCTTCTAAAAATAATAAATTCTTCTCTTATGATTGGCTATGTACCCAAATCCTTTAAACTAGCAGTTATCAAACCCCTGATTAAAAAACCTGACCTTGATCCCTGTCAGCTGTCCAATTATCGGCCAATATCAAACCTCCCCTTTATCTCCAAGATCCTTGAAAAAGCTGTGGCACAGCAGTTATGCTCATATTTACATAGGAATAACATCCATGAAATGTATCAGTCAGGATTTAGACCTCATCATAGCACAG
>NC_083570.1:126769320-126776820 GCF_027579695.1 Neoarius graeffei | reverse complement strand
GTTGATGTTGTGAGAGTGTGTTGGTGAGTGTGTTGATGTGTGTGTGTGAGAGAGAGGGTGTTGATGTGTGTGTGTGTGTGTGAGAGAGAGAGGGTGTTGATGTGTGTGTATGTTGATGTTGTGAGAGGGTGTTGATGGTGTGTGTGAGAGAGAGAGGGTGTTGATGGTGTGTGTGAGAGAGAGAGAGGGTGTTGATGTGTGTGTGTGAGAGAGAGAGGGTGTTGATGGTGTGTGTGTGAGAGAGAGAGGGTGTTGATGTGTGTGTGTGAGAGAGAGAGGGTGTTGATGGTGTGTGTGTGAGAGAGAGAGGGTGTTGATGGTGTGTGTGAGAGAGAGAGTGTGTTGATGTGTGTGTGTTGATGTTGTGAGAGGGTGTTGATGGTGTGTGTGTGAGAGAGAGAGGGTGTTGATGTGTGTGTGTGTGTGTGTGTTCCTACCTTGGCTTTCCCGGCCTCCAGTTTCCTCCGGCGCTCCTCATCCTCCATGTCTGCGCTTTCTGAACCTAAACACCAGACAAAATGACTTCAGGCGGCGCGTCCAGGGTTAAACTGAGCGCTGACACTAAACCGCCCCGCTAAAGGCAACCCGGCCCCGCGCGGAGTCCCCAGCCTGGGCTCGCACAGCCACTGCAGCCGCCATCTTTTTACACGTACACTTACGCTACGCATTGACGTCATCACGCAGACGTGTGATGTCATGACGCAGAGCGAGGGTCCGTTTAGCATTAGCACGCAGGCGCTGTGAGCAGAGACAGCCTGCGATTCCTGCGATTCCTGCTATCCCGGAGGCGGAGCAGCGGTGGCGCTGTGAGCAGAGACAGCCTGCTATTCCTGCGATTCCTGCTATCCCGGAGGCGGAGCAGCGGTGGCGCTGTGAGCAGAGACAGCCTGCGATTCCTGCGATTCCTGCTATCCCGGAGGCGGAGCAGCGGTGGCGCTGTGAGCAGAGATGCTATCCCGGAGGCGGAGCAGCGGTGGGAATCGCTAAAGCGCTGCCGAGCCGCGGCGCCGCCGCCCCGGAGCGGTGACCCATCCGCGGCACTCAGAGCAACGCGCTCGCAGCGCCGCCTCGCACTGTTTCTCACCCATGCAGCTCTGATAAAGGATAAAGGCGAGCGGCGGGTTCTTATTCCCAGCTGGCTTCCCGGTAATAGAATATCCTGATATTAAGTGAAGAGACGCCGGAGATTGTTGAAGTTGAGGAAACGGTGATTAATATCCGACAAAACATGTGATAATAAATACATTAGATATAAACAGCTTCACGCTTTTCTATCGGATACAACCACCAATCTGCAGTGGAGAGGGCACACTCACTATAATCTGCTGCAGTGGAGAGGGCACACTCACTACAGTACACTGCAACACAATCTGACCCCCCTTCAGCACAATCTGACCCCCCTTCAGCACAATCTGACCCCCTTCAGCACAATCTGACCCCCCTTCAGCACAATCTGACCCCCCTTCAGCACAATCTGACCCCCTTCAACACAATCTGACCCCCCTTCAGCACAATCTGACCCCCCTTCAGCACAATCTGACCCCCTTCAACACAATCTGACCCCCCTTCAGCACAATCTGACCCCCCTTCAGCACAATCTGACCCCCCTTCAGCACAATCTGACCCCCTTCAACACAATCTGACCCCCCTTCAGCACAATCTGACCCCCTTCAGCACAATCTGACCCCCTTCAGCACAATCTGACCCCCCTTCAGCACAATCTGACCCCCCTTCAGCACAATCTGACCCCCCTTCAGCACAATCTGACCCCCTTCAACACAATCTGACCCCCCTTCAGCACAATCTGACCCCCTTCAGCACAATCTGACCCCCCTTCAGCACAATCTGACCCCCTTCAGCACAATCTGACCCCCTTCAGCACAATCTGACCCCCTTCAGCACAATCTGACCCCCCTTCAGCACAATCTGACCCCCCTTCAGCACAATCTGACCCCCCTTCAGCACAATCTGACCCCCCTTCAGCACAATCTGACCCCCCTTCAGCACAATCTGACCCCCCTTCAGCACAATCTGACCCCCCTTCAGCACAATCTGACCCCCCTTCAGCACAATCTGACCCCCCTTCAACACAATCTGACCCCCCTTCAGCATAATCTGACCCCCCTTCAGCACAATCTGACCCCCCTTCAACACAATCTGACCTCCCTTCAGCACAATCTGACCCCCCCTTCAGCACAATCTGACCCCCCTTCAGCACAATCTGACCCCCTTCAGCACAATCTGACCCCCCTTCAGCACAATCTGACCCCCCTTCAGCACAATCTGACCTCCCTTCAGCACAATCTGACCCCCCTTCAGCACAATCTGACCCCCCTTCAGCACAATCTGACCCCCCTTCAGCACAATCTGACCCCCTTCAGCACAATCTGACCCCCTTCAGCACAATCTGACCCCCTTCAGCACAATCTGACCCCCCTTCAGCACAATCTGACCCCCCTTCAGCACAATCTGACCCCCTTCAACACAATCTGACCCCCCTTCAGCACAATCTGACCCCCTTCAGCACAATCTGACCCCCCTTCAGCACAATCTGACCCCCTTCAGCACAATCTGACCCCCTTCAGCACAATCTGACCCCCCTTCAGCACAATCTGACCCCCCTTCAGCACAATCTGACCCCCCTTCAGCACAATCTGACCCCCCTTCAGCACAATCTGACCCCCCTCAGCACAATCTGACCCCCCTTCAGCACAATCTGACCCCCTTCAGCACAATCTGACCCCCTTCAACACAATCTGACCCCCCTTCAGCACAATCTGACCCCCTTCAGCACAATCTGACCCCCCTTCAGCACAATCTGACCCCCTTCAGCACAATCTGACCCCCTTCAGCACAATCTGACCCCCCTTCAGCACAATCTGACCCCCTTCAGCACAATCTGACCCCCTTCAACACAATCTGACCCCCCTTCAGCACAATCTGACCCCCCTTCAGCACAATCTGACCCCCCTTCAGCACAATCTGACCCCCCTTCAGCACAATCTGACCCCCCTTCAGCACAATCTGACCCCCTTCAGCACAATCTGACCCCCCTTCAGCACAATCTGACCCCCCTTCAGCACAATCTGACCCCCCTTCAGCACAATCTGACCCCCCTTCAGCACAATCTGACCCCCCTTCAGCACAATCTGACCCCCTTCAGCACAATCTGACCCCCCTTCAGCACAATCTGACCCCCTTCAGCACAATCTGACCCCCTTCAGCACAATCTGACCCCCCTTCAGCACAATCTGACCCCCCTTCAGCACAATCTGACCCCCTTCAGCACAATCTGACCCCCCTTCAGCACAATCTGACCCCCTTCAGCACAATCTGACCCCCTTCAGCACAATCTGACCCCCTTCAGCACAATCTGACCCCCTTCAGCACAATCTGACCCCCTTCAGCACAATCTGACCCCCCTTCAGCACAATCTGACCCCCTTCAGCACAATCTGACCCCCTTCAGCACAATCTGACCCCCCTTCAGCACAATCTGACCCCCTTCAGCACAATCTGACCCCCTTCAGCACAATCTGACCCCCTTCAGCACAATCTGACCCCCTTCAACACAATCTGACCTCCCTTCAGCACAATCTGACCCCCTTCAAAACAGTCTGACCTCCCTTCAGCACAATCTGACCCCCCTTCAGCACAATCTGACCCCCTTCAAAACAGTCTGACCTCCCTTCAGCACAATCTGACCCCCCTTCAGCACAATCTGACCCCCTTCAACACAATCTGACCCCCTTCAACACAATCTGACCTCCCTTCAGCACAATCTGACCCCCCTTCAGCACAATCTGACCCCCCTTCAGCACAATCTGACCCCCCTTCAGCACAATCTGACCCCCTTCAGCACAATCTGACCCCCTTCAACACAATCTGACCCCCCTTCAGCACAATCTGACCCCCCTTCAGCACAATCTGACCCCCCTTCAGCACAATCTGACCCCCCTTCAACACAATCTGACCTCCCTTCAGCACAATCTGACCCCCTTCAGCACAATCTGACCTCCCTTCAGCACAATCTGACCCCCCTTCAGCACAATCTGACCCCCTTCAACACAATCTGACCTCCCTTCAGCACAATCTGACCCCCTTCAACACAATCTGACCTCCCTTCAGCACAATCTGACCCCCCTTCAGCACAATCTGACCCCCCTTCAACACAATCTGACCTCCCTTCAGCACAATCTGACCCCCTTCAGCACAATCTGACCCCCCTTCAGCACAATCTGACCCCCCTTCAGCACAATCTGACCCCCTTCAACACAGTGGTTGTGTGTGTGTTATTAATATGCGCATACCTGCAGTGGTGTTAGTCAGTGGTGTGTGTGTTATTAATATGCGCATACCTGCAGTGGTGTTAGTCAGTGGTGTGAGTGTGTGTTATTAATATGCGCATACCTGCAGTGGTGTTAGTCAGTGGTGTGTGTGTGTTATTAATATGCACATACCTGCAGTGGTGTTAGTCAGTGGTGTGAGTGTGTTATTAATATGCGCATACCTGCAGTGGTGTTAGTCAGTGGTGTGAGTGTGTGTTATTAATATGCACATACCTGCAGTGGTGTTAGTCAGTGGTGTGAGTGTGTTATTAATATGCGCATACCTGCAGTGGTGTTAGTCAGTGGTGTGAGTGTGTGTTATTAATATGCACATACCTGCAGTGGTGTTAGTCAGTGGTGTGAGTGTGTGTTATTAATATGCACATACCTGCAGTGGTGTTAGTCAGTGGTGTGAGTGTGTGTTATTAATATGCACATACCTGCAGTGGTGTTAGTCAGTGGTGTGTGAGTGTGTTATTAATATGCGCATACCTGCAGTGGTGTTAGTCAGTGGTGTGTGAGTGTGTTATTAATATGCGCATACCTGCAGTGGTGTTAGTCAGTGGTGTGTGTGTGTTATTAATATGCACATACCTGCAGTGGTGTTAGTCAGTGGTGAGTGTGTTATTAATATGCGCATACCTGCAGTGGTGTTAGTCAGTGGTGTGTGAGTGTGTTATTAATATGCGCATACCTGCAGTGGTGTTAGTCAGTGGTGTGAGTGTGTTATTAATATGCACATACCTGCAGTGGTGTTAGTCAGTGGTGTGAGTGTGTTATTAATATGCACATACCTGCAGTGGTGTTAGTCAGTGGTGTGTGAGTGTGTTATTAATATGCGCATACCTGCAGTGGTGTTAGTCAGTGGTGTGAGTGTGTTATTAATATGCACATACCTGCAGTGGTGTTAGTCAGTGGTGTGAGTGTGTGTTATTAATATGCGCATACCTGCAGTGGTGTTAGTCAGTGGTGTGAGTGTGTTATTAATATGCACATACCTGCAGTGGTGTTAGTCAGTGGTGTGTGAGTGTGTTATTAATATGCGCATACCTGCAGTGGTGTTAGTCAGTGGTGTGAGTGTGTTATTAATATGCACATACCTGCAGTGGTGTTAGTCAGTGGTGTGAGTGTGTTATTAATATGCACATACCTGCAGTGGTGTTAGTCAGTGGTGTGTGAGTGTGTTATTAATATGCGCATACCTGCAGTGGTGTTAGTCAGTGGTGTGAGTGTGTTATTAATATGCACATACCTGCAGTGGTGTTAGTCAGTGGTGTGTGAGTGTGTGTTATTAATATGCGCATACCTGCAGTGGTGTTAGTCAGTGGTGTGAGTGTGTTATTAATATGCACATACCTGCAGTGGTGTTAGTCAGTGGTGTGTGAGTGTGTTATTAATATGCGCATACCTGCAGTGGTGTTAGTCAGTGGTGTGTGTGTGTGTTATTAATATGCGCATACCTGCAGTGGTGTTAGTCAGTGGTGTGAGTGTGTTATTAATATGCACATACCTGCAGTGGTGTTAGTCAGTGGTGTGTGAGTGTGTTATTAATATGCGCATACCTGCAGTGGTGTTAGTCAGTGGTGTGAGTGTGTTATTAATATGCACATACCTGCAGTGGTGTTAGTCAGTGGTGTGTGAGTGTGTGTTATTAATATGCACATACCTGCAGTGGTGTTAGTCAGTGGTGTGTGAGTGTGTTATTAATATGCGCATACCTGCAGTGGTGTTAGTCAGTGGTGTGAGTGTGTTATTAATATGCGCATACCTGCAGTGGTGTTAGTCAGTGGTGTGTGAGTGTGTTATTAATATGCACATACCTGCAGTGGTGTTAGTCAGTGGTGTGTGAGTGTGTTATTAATATGCGCATACCTGCAGTGGTGTTAGTCAGTGGTGTGAGTGTGTTATTAATATGCGCATACCTGCAGTGGTGTTAGTCAGTGGTGTGAGTGTGTGTTATTAATATGCTCATACCTGCAGTGGTGTTAGTCAGTGGTGTGAGTGTGTTATTAATATGCACATACCTGCAGTGGTGTTAGTCAGTGGTGTGAGTGTGTGTTATTAATATGCTCATACCTGCAGTGGTGTTAGTCAGTGGTGTGTGAGTGTGTTATTAATATGCGCATACCTGCAGTGGTGTTAGTCAGTGGTGTGAGTGTGTGTTATTAATATGCTCATACCTGCAGTGGTGTTAGTCAGTGGTGTGAGTGTGTGTTATTAATATGCGCATACCTGCAGTGGTGTTAGTCAGTGGTGTGTGAGTGTGTTATTAATATGCACATACCTGCAGTGGTGTTAGTCAGTGGTGTGAGTGTGTTATTAATATGCGCATACCTGCAGTGGTGTTAGTCAGTGGTGTGAGTGTGTTATTAATATGCACATACCTGCAGTGGTGTTAGTCAGTGGTGTGAGTGTGTTATTAATATGCACATACCTGCAGTGGTGTTAGTCAGTGGTGTGAGTGTGTTATTAATATGCGCATACCTGCAGTGGTGTTAGTCAGTGGTGTGTGTGTGTGTTATTAATATGCACATACCTGCAGTGGTGTTAGTCAGTGGTGTGAGTGTGTTATTAATATGCGCATACCTGCAGTGGTGTTAGTCAGTGGTGTGAGTGTGTGTTATTAATATGCACATACCTGCAGTGGTGTTAGTCAGTGGTGTGAGTGTGTTATTAATATGCACATACCTGCAGTGGTGTTAGTCAGTGGTGTGAGTGTGTGTTATTAATATGCACATACCTGCAGTGGTGTTAGTCAGTGGTGTGAGTGTGTGTTATTAATATGCACATACCTGCAGTGGTGTTAGTCAGTGGTGTGAGTGTGTTATTAATATGCACATACCTGCAGTGGTGTTAGTCAGTGGTGTGAGTGTGTGTTATTAATATGCGCATACCTGCAGTGGTGTTAGTCAGTGGTGTGAGTGTGTGTTATTAATATGCGCATACCTGCAGTGGTGTTAGTCAGTGGTGTGAGTGTGTGTTATTAATATGCACATACCTGCAGTGGTGTTAGTCAGTGGTGTGTGTGTGTTATTAATATGCGCATACCTGCAGTGGTGTTAGTCAGTGGTGTGAGTGTGTGTTATTAATATGCGCATACCTGCAGTGGTGTTAGTCAGTGGTGTGAGTGTGTGTTATTAATATGCACATACCTGCAGTGGTGTTAGTCAGTG
>NC_083570.1:123757757-123862757 GCF_027579695.1 Neoarius graeffei | reverse complement strand
ATGGCTTTGCGGGTGAGGCGGGAGTTATAAATATCCATTAGAGAAGGGAGAGAGACACCAATGATCATTAAAGTGTTGATTTAAAATGAATGAATGAATGAATGTATTTATTTCGAACATGTATAAAAATGTATGTAACTATTTGTACATACAAAAGAAAGAAAATGAAAAAAAGTGACAAAAAAAGAATAAATAAAATAACATAAAGAGCTAAGACATTACAGTACACCGCACATTGTTCGAAAAAGGAGTGGGAAGAAGTACAATACTTTTTTTTTAATTTCCCACCCCTTTTGAACTACCCTGAAATCCAAACTACATTAATACACCTATAAAAATATATACCATATATACACTTCATGATTATCCATATAAATATAGAATTACAAAAATAAATATATACTACATACCATATCCATATATATATATATATATATATATATATATATATATATATATATATATATATATATATATACACACACATATACATACACACACACATATTATATATATACACACACATATATACATACAATCTCCTTCTCACCCCCGGCGGGGGGGTGGTATCCATGTCATCCTCAAGCTCGGGTCCTCTACCAGAGGCCTGGGAGTTTGAGGGTTCTGCGCAGTATCTTCGATGTTCCTAGTACTGCGCTCTTCTGGACTGAGGCTTCAGATGTTGTTCCTGGGATTTGCTGGAGCCACTCTCCCAGTTTGGGGGTTACTGCCCCAAGTGCCCCCACTACCACGGGGACCACGCAACCCTTGACCTTCCACATCCGTTCCAGCTGCTCTTTCAACCCTTGATACTTCTCAAGTTTCTCATGTTCCTTCTTCCTGATGTTGGCGTCAGCTGGGATCGCCACATCTATCACCACCACCCTCTTCTGCTCTTTGTCCACCACCACTATGTCCGGTTGGTTAGCCAGGATCTGTTTGTCAGTCTGGAAGCTGAAGTCCCACAGAACCTTGGCCCTGTTGTTCTCAGCCACCTTCTGTGGTATGGCCCATTGGGACTTGGGTACTTCTATTCCATACTGGTTGCAGATGTTCCTATATACTATCCCAGCCACTTGGTTGTGCCTCTCCATGTACGCTGATCCAGCTAGCATCTTACACCCTGCTACTATGTGCTGGACTGTTTCAGGGGCTTCTTTGCACAGTCTGCATCTTGGGTCTGATCTACTCTGGTAGATCCTGGCCTCTATGGCTCTTGTGCTTATGGCCTGTTCTTGTGCTGCCATGATTAGTGCCTCTGTGCTGTCTGTCAGTCCTGCATTATCCAGCCACTGGTAGGATTTCTTGATATCAGCCACTTCCTCGATCTGACGGTGGTACATGCCATGTAGGGGTTTGTCTCTCCAGGTTGTCTGTTCCTCCTCCTCTGCACTCTCATCAGGGTTCTGCTGCCTGAGACATTCACTTAGCAGTTCATCCTTTGGGGCCATCTTTCTGATGTATTCTCGGATTTTCGATGTTTCATCCTGGACCGTGGTCTTGATGCTCACTAGCCCTCGGCCTCCCTCTTTCCACTTAGTGTATAGTCTCAGGGTGCTGGACTTGGGGTGGAACCCTCCATGCATGGTGAGGAGCTTTCTAGTCTTGATATCTGTGGCTTCTATTATAATTAATATATATATATATATATATATATATATATATATATATATATATATATATATACATACATACATACATACATACATACACTTCATAAATATCTATATAAATATTCTTGTCTTGTCTTCTTCCGCTTATCCGGGACCGGGTCGCGGAGGCAGCAGTCTAAGCATGGAAGCCCAAACTTCCCTTTCCCCAGACACCTCAGCCAGCTCCTCGGCCAGCACACTGAGGCGTTCCCAGGCCAGCCGAGAGACATAGTCCCTCCAGCGTGTCCTGGGTCTTCCCCGGGGCCTCCTCCCGGGGGGACATGCCTGGAACACCTCCCCAGGGAGGCATCCAGGAGGCATCCGAAAAAGATGCCCGAGCCACCTCAGCTGGTTCCTCTCGATGTGGAGGAGCAGCGGCTCTACTCCGAGCTCCTCCCGAGTGACTGTGCTTCTCACCCTATCTCTAAGGGAGCGCCCAGCCACCCTGCGAAGGAAACTCATTTCAGCCGCTTGTATCCGCGATCTTGTTCTTTCTGTCATTACCCAAAGCTCATGACCATAGGTGAGAGTTGGAACGTAGATCGACCGGTAAATTGAGAGCTTCGCCTTTTGGCTCAGCTCCTTCTTCACCACGACGGACCGGTAAAGCGACCGCATCACTGTGGAGGCTGCGCCGATCCGCCTGTCGATCTCACACTCCATCCTTCCCTCACTCGTGAACAAGATCCCGAGATACTTAAACTCCTCCACTTGAGGCAGGACTTCTCCACCAACCTGGAGAGGGCAAGCCACCCTTTTCCGGTCGAGAACCATGGCCTCGGACTTGGAGGTGCTGATTCTCATCCCAGCCACTTCACACTCGACTGCAAACCGCCCCAGTGCATGCTGAAGGTCCTGGTTTGAAGAAGCCAACAGGACAACATCATCCGCAAAAAGCAGAGATGAAATCCTGTGGTTCCCAAACAGGATTCCTTCCGGCCCCTGGCTGCGCCTAGAAATTCTGTCCATAAAAATTATGAACAGAACCGGTGACAAAGGGCAGCCCTGCCAGAGTCCAACATGCACTGGGAACAGGTCTGACTTACTGCCGGCAATGCGAACCAGACTCCTGCTCCGTTTGTACAGGGACCGGACAGCCCTTAGCAAAGAGCCCCGAACCCCATACTCCCGAAGCACCCCCCACAGAATACCACGGGGGACACGGTCGAATGCCTTCTCCAGATCCACAAAGCACATGTGGACTGGTTGGGCAAACTCCCATGAACCCTCGAGCACCCTATGAAGGGTATAGAGCTGGTCCAGCGACCAGGACGAAAACCGCATTGTTCCTCCTGGATCCGAGGTTCGACTATTGGTCGAATTCTCCTCTCCAGTACCCTGGAGTAAACTTTCCCTGGGAGGCTGAGAAGTGTGATTCCCCTATAATTGGAGCACACTCTCCGGTCCCCTTTCTTAAAAAGAGGGACCACCACCCCAGTCTGCCACTCCAGAGGCACTGTCCCCGACCGCCACGCGATGTTGCAGAGGCGTGTCAACCAAGACAGCCCCACAACATCCAGAGACTTGAGATACTCAGGGCGGATCTCATCCACCCCCGGTGCCTTGCCACCGAGGAGCTTGCAAACCACCTCAGTGACTTCGGCTTAGGTAATGGACGAGTCCACCTCTGAGTCATCAGCCTCAGTCTCCTCAGTGGAAGACATGATGGTGGGATTGAGGAGATCCTCAAAGTATTCCTTCCACCGCCCGACAATGTCCCCAGTCGAGGTCAACAGCTCCCCACCCGCACTGTAAACAGTGTTGGCAGAGTACTGCTTCCCCCTCCTGAGGCGCCGGATGGTTTGCCAGAATTTCTTCGAGGCCGACCAATAGTCCTTCTCCATGGCCTCCCCGAACTCCTCCCAGTTCCGAGTTTTTGCCTCCGCAACTGCCCGAGCTGCAGCACGCCTGGCCTGCCGATATCCGTCGGCTGCCTCAGGAGTCCCGGAGGTCAACATGGCCCGATAGGACTCCTTCTTCAGCTTGACGGCATCCCTTACTAACGGTGTCCACCACCGGGTTCGGGGATTGCCGCCACGACAGGCACCGGAGACCTTGCGGCCACAGCTCTGAACAGCTGCGTCCACAATGGAGGTAAAGAACATGGTCCACTCAGACTCAATGTCCCCCGCCTCCCTCGGAAGCTGGGAAAAGCTCTCCCGGAGGTGGGAGTTAAAGACCTCCCCAACAGAGTGCTCGGCCAGACGTTCCCAGCAGACCCTCACCATATGTTTGGGCCTGCCAGGTCTGTCCAGCTTCCTCATCCGCCAGCGGATCCAACTCACCACCAGGTGGTGATCAGTTGACAGCTCAGCCCCTCTCTTCACCCGAGTGTCCAAGACATAGGGCCGGAGATCAGATGAAACGACTACAAAGTCGATCATCGACCGCTGACCTAAGGTGTCCTGGTGCCACGTGCACTTATGGACACCCCTATGCTCGAACATGGTGTTCGTTATGGACAAACCATGACTAGCACAGAAGTCCAATAACAAAACACCACTCGGGTTCAGATCGGGGAGGCCGTTCCTCCCAACCACGCCCCTCCAGGTGTCACTGTCGTCGCCCACGTGAGCATTGAAGTCCCCCAGTAGCACAATGGAGTCCCCAGTCTGAGCACCCCTCAGTACCTCTCCCAGGGACTCCAAGAAGGCCGGATACTCTATACTGCTATTTAGCCCGTAGGCACAAACAACAGCAAGAGCCCTCTCCCCAATCCGAAGGCACAGAGAGGCGACCCTCTCGTTCACTGGGGTAAACTCCAACACATGGCGGCTGAGCTGGGGAGCTATAAGCAAGCCCACACCAGCCCGCCGCCGCTCACCACGGGCGACTCCAGAGAAGTGGAAAGTCCAGCCCCTCTCGAGGAGCTGGGTTCCAGAGCCCAAGCTGTGCGTGGAGGTGAGCCCGACTATCTCTAGCCGGTACCTCTCAACCTCCCGCACAAGCTCAGGCTCTTTCCCCCCCAGCGAAGTGACATTCCATGTCCCAACAGCCAGCCGCTGTCCGGGGATCAGGTCGTCGAGGCCCCTGCCTTCGACTGCCACCCAATCCGCACTGCACCAAACCCCTACTGCTACCTCTGTGGGTGGTGAACCCACAAGAGGTCGGGCCCACGTCACCTCTTCGGGCTGAGCCCGGCCGGGCCCCATGGGCAAAGGCCCGGCCACCAAGCGCTCGCATACGAGCCCCAACCTCGGGCCTGGCTCCAGGGTGGGGCCCCGGCTGTGTCCTACCGGGCGACGTCATGGTCCTGGATTTTTTCTCCATAGGGGGTTTTTGGTGAACTGCTCTTGGTCTGGCCTGTCACCTAGGACCTGTCTGCCTTGGGAAACCCTAACAGGGGCATAATGCCCCCAACAACATAGCTCCTAGGATCATTCAAGCACACAAACCCCTCCACCACAATAAGGTGGCAGTTCTAGGAGGGGTATATATAAATATTTAGTTACAAAATTAAATATATACTTCATTCCATATATACACTTCATAAATATCTATATAAATATATAATTACAAAAAATATATATACTTTATACCATATATACACTTCATAAATATCTATATAAATATATAATTACAAAAATAAATATCTACTACATACCTATCCCTGTAAATATGAAGATATCTATCCCCATAAATAAATATATACCATATACTAAGTTAGTTCTAATATAACAATCAACCCTATTCTATTTATCCCTCATCATCCTCCATTAACATACTTCCTCTTCAATATACTCATTTAAAAATATTTTTTGTACCTTTTTTTAAACAGATTTATATTTGCACTTTGTTTTATTTCTGTCTCCAGTCTGTTCCATAAAGTCACCCCACAGCTCAATATGCACATGCTTTTCATATTTGTTCGAACCTTTGGTTTTTTAAAATTTAGGTCTCCCCTTAGATTATATCCCCCCTCTCTCTCACTAAACATTCCTTGTATATTTTTCGGCAATAGATTATTTCTTGCTTTGTACATTATTTGTGCTGTTCTGAATTTGACCAGATCCATAAATTTCAACATGTGTGAGTTTATGAATAGTGAGTTTGTGTGGTCTCTGTATCCTGTTTTGTTTATTGTCCTTATTGCTCTTTTCTGTATTGTACATATCGGCTGCAGAGTGGTTTTGTAGGTGTTTCCCCAGACTTGGACACAATAAGTCAGATATGGCAAAAATAATGAGTAATATAGAGTATGCAAAGATTTACAATCAAGAATATATTTTGTTTTCCACAGAATTGCTGAGCACTTTGCCAGTTTTGCTCGTACGTACCCAACATGAGGTTTCCAGCAGACTTTATGATCCAAAATCACACCAAGAAATTTAATTTCCTGTACCATTTCTATCTTAGTATTGTCTATTATCAATTCTACATTACAATCTATTTTGTGTCTCCCAAACAACATAATCTTTGTTTTGCTTAGATTTAATGATAATTTATTTTTGTCAAACCATAGTTTTAATTTATTTATTTCAGTTGTGATTATCTCTAAAGTCTGCTGCAAATTCTCACCGGAACAAAAAATATTGGTGTCATCTGCAAACAAAACAAATTTCAGTACTTGCGAAATTGTACATATGTCATTGATATATATTATGAATAATTTCGGACCTAATATTGACCCCTGTGGTACCCCGCATGTAATGTTCATGAAATCAGATTTATGGTCACCTATCTGCACAAACTGTTGCCTGTTTCTTAGATAGCTCGACAGCCAACTCCACCCAACTCCCCTAACACCACACTTTTCTAGTTTACTTAATAATATACTATGATCAATAGTATCAAATGTTTTTTTCAGGTCCACAAATACTCCAATTGCTATTTTTTTATTGTCTATACATTTTGTGATTTCCTCTATTAGTTCCATTAGTGCCATCGATGTTGATCTGTCCGTTCTGAATCCATATTGACTGACTGTAAGCAGGTTGTGTTTTTCAATGAATTTGTCCAGTCTATCTGAAAAAAGTTTTTCGAGTATTTTGGAGAATTGGGGGAGTAAAGAAACAGGCCTGTAGTTTGTGAAATGGTGTCTATCTCCATTTTTAAACAATGGTATCACTTTTGCAATTTTCATTTTGAATCTGAAAGCAGAAGACAGGGAGTCAGTCCGAGTCTCCAAAATGTCCCGTCTGAGTGCATGAGAGTGATTGTAAATGAGCCCCTCATCTCCTTGTGACACCCTGCTGTCTCTGACTTCATCCTGCTGCTTTTGTCTGAATAAGATGATCTCGGCTTTTCCCTGTTTCTGATCAGCAGCACACTTCTCAACTCTCCTCAAAACTCAGTAAAATGATCCTCTTTAATGCCACACGGCCACAAATATGTGATTTAAGGAGCCACTTGACTCACTCTGACACTCCTTCCTGCTCTCCACCTCCACACCGTGTCTTCTGTCCTTCCTGTAAACTTCACCTCGGCTTCTTCTTAAAGTCTGCACTTAAATCTACATGTAGAACAAGAGATCAAACCCACCGCAGTGGGAGTTACTGTTTAAAAAGCTCCAAAGCCTGGGATTGGATAAGAGCAGTGATGTGATGGGAAACGTCTGCTCACTTTCCTGTTAGATCTTGTGGAAGTTCTCGTTTGTTGGAGCTAAATGTTAGAACACAGATCTTATAGAAGACTGAATAAATGTTGGATTAAATTGTAAACAGGAGATGATGATAATGTTTCTCTTGGAGCAGAGATGATTACATGCTGGTGGTCATGAAGTACCGCAGTCCAGTGTGTGGGGATTAATCCAGATGTTTTTCTGTTCTTTTCAGGATTTGATGAACATCTGTGTGTGTGATGAAGACTCTCGTGTTCCTGCAGTTCCATGTTGGAAATGAGCACTTTATTAAGAACAAATTGTGACCTGCATGAAACTGCTTACAGTACTCTGCACAATTTATCAGTCAGATCCATTCCAAAGAAATAGTGTTTTTATTTTTATTGTATAAAACTAGTTTGTGTATTTAAATTTCTGCAAAAGTTCAATAAATTTATATCTCGTATCAAAATATATATGAACTTATTTGCGTGCTGTACATTATTCCTTGATGTTTCAGGTGTAATGGTGTGCGCACACACACACATATGTACTGAAAGAAATCAGTATGGCTCAGTTGGCTAAGGCGCCATACCATAAATCCGGGGACCTAGGTTTGATTCTGTCCCGAGGTCATTTCCTGATCTCTCTCCTGCTCATTTCCTGTCTCTACACTGTCCTATCCAAGAAAGGTGAAAAAAGCCCAAAAAAATCTTTAAAAAAAAAAACCATTTCATTCAGTCTTATCTACAGTCCAGTGGGATAATGTGAGGGCTTTGTGTGAAGTAGTGTAACTGCAGTGTGTGTGATGGCTTTAGTATTTGATTCCTCTTCTATAGGGCTGGAGGACTCGAGTCCAGTCTTGTGATTACAGATTTTATTTGTAATAACTCCACCCCACCCCTCGGTGTAGAAAGGGGATGTTATTAAACAGCACCTAATTATTTATTTTAAAATAATAATAATCAGAATTCAGTGATCTACAAATGGAATGTGAGTCCGTGTGAAATGAAGTCGGGGTTTAATTATGCATGACTCAGTCTGCAGCCCTGCCCCAGTAAACAGTTTAAACAACAACAAAACATCATTAAGTCATGAATTAAATTAAACCTCATGCATCAAACTCAAGGTCTGTGAGCCAAATATGGCTTGCTGCCTCATTTCATTCAGCCCCATGAACCTAAAGCAAAGAATAATGTTGAAAGAGCCTGCAGTTCTCTCCTCCTCTACATTTCACACTGTCTCGAATTCTCACTGTAGCCCAGAGACCGTGACTGTACAGCACGGACACATCTCTGTGCTGAAACTCTGCTGAAAGCCAACGTCCATGTGCTGTGTTTGATGGAAGTCATACTGGCGTCTAAAACAATTCAGAAACCCATCAGATGTGGGCAGTGGCGTAAACAGGAATTACTCTGTGTGTGCAGGATCTTTGCAAAATAAAATCATGATCGCACGATCATTTAAGGCACAATCTCACTGCACAAGGAACAAAATTTAAACACACCATATTGGAGAGAGTGTGCAATTCTTCATTATACAAATATTATATTTTATTGGCAAAGTATGATTGTAAAAGATGCCCACTGAACATTTTGACTGCATCCCCAGTCAAGACTGGCTAAATCCAGCCCAGATCCACACAAGCTTTCTTTCTTGAAAGATGATGATAAAAGGCTTAATAATATCCATCCATTATCTATAGCACTTCTCCATCAGGGTCGTGGGGGAAGCTGGATCCAATCCCAGCTGACTTCGAGCAAGAGGAGGGGTTCACCCTGGACACGCCACCAATCTATCACAGGACTGGCTTCATAATATATCGATAACTAAAGGGGCATCCACTATTAAAAGTAATTGATTTGAACTTGTTCCAATGGAAAGACATGAACCAGAAATGTTCTGGTAAATATTAATGAGAAATTAATGTTGAATAATTGACATTTAAGACACAATATGACCAAATATTTTGTTGAACATATTTTGTTTTGGTCAACATCTTGATTTTTTTTTTTAAACTGAATTTTATAATCTAACTTTTTCAAAAACATCACATTTATACGTTTTCTTTTCAAACATTACAAAGGTATGTGTTTTTTCCCCGAAGTGTTTGGCTACGAAGTCAGGTTGAAGTCCAGTTGACGCTGATTTCATTCTATAGGTTATGAAAGTGTGCGCACCAAAGGCACCTTGTTTCCACTCATACCCCTCTTCACCAACAGGTAACATTCTAGTTCACGCACCAAGTTCTGGAGAACATGCAAACTCCACCCAGAAAGGCCTCAATCAGCCGTGAGGTTCGAACCCAGAACCTTCTTCCTGTGAGGTGACAGTGATAACCACAGCACCACTGTGACTCTCTCTGCTGGAGCTCCTTTTAGTAACTCATATTCACAATGGCACACATCATGGGACTCACGATTATTAAAAGTCCAAGTTTAACATTTAAGCACATTTTATTTTTCAGGTTTAAACAAACTCAGTCCCACATTCTCATTCATTTGCATGCCTGTGTAGGAGCAGTCGAGTTGAGTTCGTATCGAAGCTGAAATGCATCTCAATATCAAAATAATACCACATACGACGTGAACAAAGACATGCTTTAAATCAATAAATGTTGTATCTGGTCCCTCTTCACCACGATGTTCCAGTACAACGCCTGCATTACTGCTGACGCCGCCCCAATCCGCCCGTCCATCTCACGCTCCAGTTTACCATCACTCGTGAACAAGACCCCGAGATACTTGAACTCCTTCACTGCTTCATTGCTGCCCCAAGTGAAGGAGTTATGATCCTTTGACAGTAAATTAAGAACACTATAAAGCTGCATTTTGTCCTGTTCGCTGTGGGTGGAGTTTGGCATTTAACCCCCTCCCATGCTCAAATATCAAGCTCCGCCCATGGAGCCACACCTTCTGCAAATCACACGCTCATGACACAGTGCAGTGAAAAGAGGAAACAAAACCACGGAGAGCAATCATTTGTTCAGACTCAGGTTCATCACATTAATGTAAATATTAGTAAGTCGGAAGCTAAGGTTGTAATTAAGGGCCGAATCAATGTGTGTGTGGCAAAATAAATGGAACAAAAACTAAAGGAAGATCTCTTTTAAAAATAATCCATGACTGGTGTGCAGGATCAGGAGGAGGAAAGGGTTATGAGAAGATGAAGGAATGATCAGACTTGTGTCAACATTTCCAATCTTTATTTGATGGGAAAAGACAATAATGGAAAGTGTCACTGTAGTCAAGACCACCTAAACCGAGACAAGATGAAGACCAGACCAGTGTCCCACACTGCATTATACACTTATGATAAAATGTGGAACATGCAAACCATAGGCACCCCTCAATTAGACCAGTAAGTAATCCACATTCCCATAAAAACACCCACAGAAAACAAATGAAGATTCCTGTTCATTCACCTCTTTTGTTGACCTATATTATAAGTCTGTATAATGAAATGTCTTGATAAAATAATCAAAAGGCACTGCAGAGATGAATTTCATGTGTGGGAATTTCCCTTTGTTTTCTATAAGCAAACAAATACAAACACTAAGGAGCTGAAATCAACTTAACCATCTTTATTTAACACTGTACTGAATGATCTACCATCCATCTAATACAGTACAATTTTTTGTGCAAGCAGTTTCAAAAATGATGACATCATATGCCAAACCAGAACAAACTGCAGTGCTGAAACATTTAAGTCCATGCGGACCACGAATGAAACACGACATGGACATTGTGAAAGGCTACAAAAATATGGACTTACTCACTCACACACACAAACTCCAGTGTTTTACTACATAAAGTTATATTTGTTTGTGTATTTCACCTGATCTCATTATCTGTAGCCGCTTTATCCTGTTCTACAGGGTCGCGGGCGAGCTGGATCCTATCCCAGCTGACTACGGGTGAAAGGCCGGGTACACCCTGGACAAGTCGCCAGGTCATCACAGGGCTGACACATAGACACAGACAACCATTCACACTCACATTCACACCTACGCTCAATTTAGAGTCACCAGTTAACCTAACCTGCATGTCTTTGGACTGTGGGGGAAACCGGAGCACCCAGAGGAAACCCACGCGGACAACATGCAAACCCCGCACAGAAAGGCCCTCGCCGGCCACGGGGCTCGAACCCGGACCTTCTTGCTGTGGGGCGACAGCGCTAACCACTACACCACCGTGTCGCCCGTTTGTTTGTGTATTTAACCCCCAAATTAGCACTCTAAGTACCGTATGTGATGCATGCTTATAGCCAGGCAAAGCATATTTGATGTGTAACTTCATAGAAGTGGAGCATTAATGTGACTCTGTCTCCACTCTGGAGACTGCTGACTCTAGCTCTCTCACCCAGGAGAGGGAGCACGGCGTGTATCGTTTACGTCAGAGTTGACGTTGATGTAACATAACTATACACATTAGCTCATTGGGGGGAGGGGCTGCGGCGTGAACAATCCGGGGCTTCACCACTAGGGGGGCCCCACTGGTCGGGATTTTTTTTTAAATACAGTTTATTGACCACATGTCCATTTGGAATTATTTACAACAAAATTGTTCAATAAAAATATATTATGTAGGCTGGGTTAGGCATAGTTTTTGTCTGTTTAACATTTTGTTTATAAAATGCGTCATTTCCCTTCAGAACGTAACCCTACAGGGTGCTCTAGAATCTTTGGTTCAAAGCAAGTGGTGAACCGCAAGCAACGTTCGGATGTCCGCGGTTATGAATAAATGAGCAAATATGATAAGGAAGTTTAAATCCGGTGCTTGTAAACGGAGAGAAAGATTGGAGGTGCAGCAGAGGAGACTATCTGCAGTGTTGGGCACGTCACTTTCAAAAAGTAATTAGTTATAGTTACTTTTCCCAAAAAGTAACCGAGTCAGTAACAGAGTTACTTTGTTATAAAAGTGACTAATTACCAGGGAAAGTAATTATTCCATTACATTTTGTGTTCCCCCCCCCAAAAAAAAAATGAAATTCAATTAGTGTAATCATAATAAAAGTGAATGTTAAATGTGTTTAATGACTGAAATGGACACTTAACAGAACCAATTAGTAACGTTATCTACACTATATTAATGTTTTTGTGGGACAATGTGAGATAAGACATCTATCAAATTTAATATATTTTTGTAGTTATTAAAATTATGTTACTAATTACTGGCCACTGACGAGGACAAACGCTTTGTTCCTCGACATAATGTGCATTGCACGCAGACATTTTTGCCTTTTATTTCAGGTAATGAAAAGTCCTGGCTGTATTTCCAATGTGAAAGCGCAGTGTTGGGCTAATCGCTCACCATCGCTGTCTCTTCTCATTGAAAGTGTGCGCAGTAGTGCAGTAGGCGTGGCCTACCTACGCATGTTGTCCAAATCTACTCTGATTGGCTGACTGTGCCGTTGTCTCGCGTCTCCCTGCCCCACACTAAAGCAGAGGAAAGAAAGGCTGAACGAGCAGCATGCCAGATGAGAACAGCCAAAAGTACCTTGTCAGTGGGGCACAGCTAGATGTGACAGATAGCCAGTGGTGGGAATAACAGCGTTAGAAATAAACGGCATTACTTTTTTTAGTAACGAGTAATCTAACTAATTACTTTTTACATCGTTATAATGCCGTTCCCGTTACTTACAGTAAAATGCTCTGTGTTACTTTATTAAAGCAGTACTTTTGACCGGAATAGGCAGCTATGATCAAAGTTTTTTTTCTGGAATAAACATATATTAAATATTTTGGTTTGTACTGCATGTTACATGTGTGAATGGAAAGGTTGCTGAAATTACGCTAGTGTAAGCCAACGTTTAGAATTGGCTAGTATAATAGACTGTTTGGGCTACTGCAACATATCCGTGGGGGGGGGCCATCTCCCGCCCCGACACAATACCTGAGCTCCGCCCCAGCTACATAGCTTTACATCACCTGTCTCATCATTTTTATCACATGAAAAAATGTAACGTAGGAATAAGACACATGTCCTGATCCCTCACTCTCACACAAAGTTAACACTACATTAGCTAACTGCATGTGACATCCATTGTAACATGAAGTTATCTGATGCAGTGAGGTCATGTGCTAACATGCAGTGAGGTAATGTGCTAATATGCAGTGAGGTAATGTGCTAATATGCAGTGAGGTGCCAATATGCAGTGAGGTCATGTGCTAACATGCAGTGAGGTAATGTGCCAATATGCAGTGAGGTAATGTGCTAACATGCAGTGAGGTAATGTGCTAACATGCAGTGAGGTCATGTGCTGCAGTGAGGTCATATGCTAATATGCTTGCGCACCGAGTGAGGGGGTAAATAACCGGCAAGCCAATGAAACCGGGGTCCTGAAACATACTGTATACACATGGTTAGCAAACGTGTTTAGCTAGTATTCACCAAATCTCACTTACACTTAGCTTACCTTTCTTTATGCTTCCTCTCCAAGTGCTGGTAAAAGTTGGCCGTGGTCCCAGCCGTCTCCGTTAGTGGTGCTTTACAAAATTTACATGTGGCACTGTTTTCTTTTGGTTGTAGTTGTGCACAAAAACCCTTTGTGGTTCAGGTAACCAAGTTTTATTACAGACGAGTTGGCTGATCTCTTCACACGGCCTCTTCTCCTGTCACTCACACGCGCGTTTGTGGGGGGCGGTGGGAGGGGGCGGGAGGGGTGACAGCCATTAACGGTGACAATTTCAAATGATAAATGAGTGAAGTTATTGGTTGCACTCAAAGCAATACGATTTACGCAAAATCACAGCAATGATATGAACAAGTAAATCCAAAAATGCACAGGCAATTTATTGATATCCCCACAGTAGTGGTCTTGAAATAAAATCCTGAGTCCACTTTGTCCGAGAAAAAAAAATGCAGTCGATTCCGAGACCTTCAAAAAGTGGTCTCGAGACCAAGACCGAGCTCGAGTACTACAATACTGGAAAGTGTGAATACTGTGGAGACGCAGAAACAGTTGCCCGTGTTTTATTGTTCTGCCAGAAGTATGATTCAGAGAGAAAAGTGTTAAAGAATGTGCTCTGAGAGATTAGAGAACAAAATATGAGTGATATTGTAAGACAGTGGTCAGGTGACACGTGTGGAAACTTGTAGAGTATTTAGGATCAACAAGACTAATGAACAGAATGAGAAGCAGTAGGATTAGTGATTAGTTCTCTCTCTGAGTATTAATGTGAGAGATGGTAGAGCTGTAGTCCACACTCCAGATCAGAGGGGGCGGTAGTGCACCGCTAAACTCTTCACCAACCCACAAAGAAGAAAGTGGGCATGGAGGCCCAGCACCAATTAGAACCAATGAGAACCAATGAGAAAATCAGAAATGAAGGCATGTATGAAGCTGGTCATGTGACTCAAACTGAGAACTGGCAGTCAACATGTTCCACAGCCTCAGCCGAGGAGGTCAGTAAGACTCAAGAGAGGGATATCGGGGGGATGGCGTGTCGAGCAGTCGCATCCCTCTGAGCTCTTCAATGAGGTCCCAGTGTAAAATTTATTTGAAGCGTATTACTTCTGTGCCTTTTAACCAAAACTCAGCCCAAAAATGAAGAAAAATATTAACACGAAACCCCAGGCAGTAAAAAGTCTCCCGTTTAAAAGCAAGGAAAAGTTGAGTGAGCATGACTGTGCTACACCCAGGGAAACAGCTAGCAACAACAAATGGGATAGAGAGACAACGCCAACAGATACTCCTGAAAAACACACATGGACAAGAAAACGGAAGGCATATCTCCAGAAGAAGAAACAAACACATCAGCTGAAACTATATTGAAAGCTATCGAGTTACTGCAAAAACGTGTCGACGACCGCATGGAGGAAATTAATAAGCAGATGCAACAACATAGCTCCATGTGAGCCGCTATATCTAAAACGGTACAGTTCAACTCAGAAGAGCTAAAAGAATGCAAGACAAAAATAAAACACTTGGAAACACAAATGGAAACACTTAGAAAGGAAAATGATGACATGAAGGGATGTGTATTGAGCTGAGAAAGATACAAAAGAAGATGGTGCCTTCGCATTAAAGGAAAAAAGGAAAAAGCCAACGAGAACGTCAGAGCAGAGGTGCTGGAGCTCCTGGGTAAAATTGCACCTGACTTGTTCAGGAGAGAAGGAATTCCTGTCCCGGATCCGGATCGGCACTGGCATGAGAGATCCGTAATCTCTGGAGTGGATGTCCGGGGCGGAGCATGACAGTAACCAAGATATTTAAAGCTGTGCACATTCTTAATCTTGTTGCCACCAGTACAAATAAGGTTCTCCTGACTTTTAACATCTCCTTTGACATTGAAGGCCACTGTCTCCATTTTAACATATGACATTTGTAACCCGAAGCAGGTGTGTCATTGTAGATTTGGAGGATGTCTTGCAGTTCCTCAATAGATTCAGTGAAGATGGATTGATCGCCCCCATATAGAAGCTCAGTTATCCAATTCTCCTCTGTCACTTGTGCGTTCCTGAGAAGTCCCCTTGGGAATACCTCGTTTGGGTTGCAGTACTTTATTTTGAAGCCTGCCTCTGGGTGCACCTTTGCCACCTCACAACATACAAGTCTGACAACAAAGTCCATATAGACATTGAAAATGGACAGAGATTCCAAGGCACCTTACCAACACCTGACTACAGTATCAAAAATATGGATTGTCCCTTTAATACAGGCTTTTGTAGCAGTATATAGAGCACACGGGACTGCTACTAATTAGGGACATTTGAGCCAAATTTCAAGGCACTTGATCAGGGCATTGCATGGTATCCAATCATATGCTACCTTAAGGTCAAGAAAGGCTATAAACAGTGGAGTTCCTACTTTACTTGACTTTTCAAGCACTTGGTGCAGGATGTAAATGGCACCATTGGTTGATCTATTTGACCGAAATCCCAATTGTGATGGTAGTAGGATTTGTTCATAAACTTCCCAACCTCTCTCAGTGATGATCCCTTATATGACAATGTTTAGACAAGGTTGCAATGATACTCAATCCTCTGTAGTTCTCAGCACATGACCTCAGGCCTCATTTGTGGAGGCCTTCTGTGCTCACAGTAAGCCATCAGGTTAGGACTTGGTGGCATGTCCACACGATCTCTATCAGGAACACAAAATTCTTCAACAACCTTTCAGATGTTGCATATTTGAGGTGGTCAGCATATTCTTTATCTGTTCCTCTACACTCACTATTCTTGAGTCTCTTGAATCTCTGAGCAATCTGGTACTGATGTATCGGTGGTGGATAGATCGTCAGGGAGTAATATGGATGTATAATTCTCTGGATGTCCTAGTTCAAGTTGTGGCTCATACACATGGGGGCCACAGTGTTTGGAAAAGATATTTTTGTAAGCCCCCCCCCCCCCCAAAAAAAAAAAAATCTGTCCCTCTGTTACCCCTTTTCCACCAAATCAGTTCCAGGGCTGGTTTGGGGCCAGTGCTGGTGCTGGTTCACAACTCGTTCAACTTGCGAGCCAGCTGAGAACCAGTTTGCTTTTCCATAGCTCGCGGTGCTAAGGGAAGCCACGTCATTATGTCATTGTATACGTCAGTTACGTCGCTGTATACGTCAGTTACATCGCTATGTTTGCATAAACCTTGGCGCGAATATCGAAGCAAAACCAATGTGGAGGAAGAAGCAGCAACAACAACAGTAATAATAATAATAATGGATGACCGCGTTTGTACAGCTGCTGCTTCTTGTCGCTTAAAAATGGCGATCTTTCGCGGTCTTGTTATTGTTGTTGGTCTTAACAACTCCGCCCCCCCGCTGATGTAAGCGGTTCTTTCCTCTGGCCCAGCAGAGAGTTGGTGCTAGCCTGGAACCAGTTTTTCTGGCCCCAGAGCCAGTTCTTTGTCAGTGGAAACAGAAAACCCGGTTCCAAACTAAGCACTGGCCCTGAACCAGCCCTGGAACTGCTTTGGTGGAAAAGGGGCATGAGTTACATGTCGGTCCTGGGATCTAGATGCTGACCTCCTTTGCTCCTCAGACCTGCCTGATCCATCCTGGTGCCCTGTGTCTGGTTGGAGTTTCATCACATCACTCCTGTGGAGGACTGCCGCATGTGGACAGTTGAAAGTCGCACTTGGAAGATGCTCTGGACTCTTACAGTCATGCTTTTATGGCTGAGGACTACAGTTGGCTTGCTAACTTTAAGACTGCAGTTGTCATGAACCGTTTTGCACTCAAGTTTCCATCAATGAAGAGTTTATAAACATCAACGAAACTGACTTCATGTTAAAACTGTTAATGTTATAGTCATGTTGTCTGTTATTGCCCAAATGAGGATGGGTTCCCTTTTGAGTCTAGTTCCTCTCGAGGTTTGTTCATGTCGTCTGAGGGAGTTTTTCCTTGCCACCGTCGCCACAGGCTTGCTCATTGGGGATAGATTAGGGATAAAATTAGCTCATGTTTTAAGTCATTCAAATTGTGTAAAGCTGCTTTGCGACAATGTTTATTGTTAAAAGCGCTATACAAATAATCTTGATTTGACTTTTGTGCCAATCTTGTAAATACTGTCTGTGAATTCTGTCTTGTGGCATTTGTGAATATAATCTGTGCCAAAAGCAAATTACACTGACATCAGTTGTGTGGCCACTAAAAATATGAGTCTGTGTCCTGTATCTTTGGTGTGAATGTTGGGATATTCCTGAAGAACATTTATTTTGCTGTTTATTTAGAATTTTTTTTATATTTTGACCATTCATATTATTGATTGCTTTGTTTGTTCATATATATATATATATATATATAAAGATAGATAGATAGATAGATAGATAGATAGATAGATAGATAGATAGATAGCAGCCTTCAGCTCATCTGTATTCTTGGGTCAGGTGTCTCTCATGCAAGAAGGTTCTGGGTTCGAGCCCAGTAGCTGATGGGGGCCTTTCTGTGTGGAGTTTGTGTATTCTCCCCATGTCTGTGTAGGTTTCCTTCAGGTGGTCTGGTTTCCCCCATAGTCCAAAGACATGTAGTTAGGTTAACATGGGGCAGCCTTGGGCTGAAGTGCCCTTGAGCAAGGATCCTAACCCCCAACTGCTCCCTGGGCACTGTAGTATAGCTGCCCACTGCTCTGGGTATGTGTGTGTGCTCATTGCTCACTTGTGTGTGTGCGCATGTGTGTGTTCACTGCTTCAGATGGATTAATGCAGAGGAGAAATTTCACTGTGATTGAATGGGCATGTGACAAATAAAGGCTGCTTCTTCTTTTCTTGACAATAGTCCATAGACTCGCTCTCTGGGGTTCAGCTCAGGCAAGTTGGCTGGCCAATCAAACACAGTAATATCAGGGTCAGCAAACCATCTGGTAGTAGTTTTGGCACTGTAGTTTGACCTAATTGTCACAACCCCACTCCTAGGTCATGACAAAGTAAGGAAAGGACACAGCTACAAATTGTGAGTCTAAATATTTATTACAAAAAACCCAAACAAAGCAAAACATGCCATTGCTGGCAGGAGTCAGTCCAAGTGAGTTAGTGAGTGAGAGAGAGAGAGAGAGAGAGAGAGAGAGAGAGAGAGAGAGAGAATGTAGACCCATGCTTTTAACCTCCTTTAAGCGCGCATCCCAGGTGCTCCACATCTGGCTGCCATGATCACCTCCTTCTATTACCTTAAAGAACACAGACATTTGCAGCACTACCTACATCAGAGGCAGGCAATGCATGCCCCTTTATGTCCATCAAAGATGGGTCATTACATTACTCCTGTACAACTTCAATGTAAGACAGCAACAAAGGAAGCTCAGACAAGGATGGAAACTCCAATCCCACATCACTGGCATCGTCACCCTCGCGTGCCACATCAGGAATAAATTTGTCCATAGCACGTGTAACCACACAGGATGAGAAAATGTCTGGTAATGACCTAGAGCCTTCATCCACCACAGAACTAGAAGAGCAAAAGGTGACCACAGGAAAGGGAGGAACATTCGACCAAATCCTACTACCAACCAAACCATTGCCCAAAATGAATTGGACACCTTCAATAAGTAGCGCTGGCCGTACACCAACAGCCACCTCACCCCTAACTAGTTCACAGTCCAGAAATATCTCATGTAAAGGAACAGGGAGAACCTTTAATCCCATTCCCCGACTGAGAACACAGTCACCTGTATCAGTTTCCATGGAAAGAGGCAAGACAGTGCCAATAATCCCACTTCTGACACCAGGGGCTGTGACAATTGGGGGCTCATCTGGGAGCTTCCCAGTTTGTGCTGCAACATTTAGGTAGGATTGGTGGTGATGTGTTGGAACTCGGCGCACCTGTGCGTAAAGTATGGTTCAGAGTTTTCCCTTGTAGGTTGTAGCAGTGATCCCCTTCGGGTTTGTTGAGCGTATTTTGTGTAGTGTTGTAGCGAACGTGGGTGAAGCTTTGCTTGGGAGCATGTCTGTGGTTTCGGGAGGGTTGCTAGCTTGCTAGTCGCTCTCTTGATCCAGCAGTCTTCAGTGCATAAGTACCCACCACAAGTAGCTGCATGAAGACTAGGTAGGAGCTTAGGTAACCGGGTGGGTTGTTAGATAGTGAGGAAACTCTGTACCGAGCAGGGAATTTGTCCTCTTTGTGCGCACAGGTAACCTCATTGTGTTTGTCTCACCTTACTATATTTAAGTTGTTTTTTAGGCATCGCTTGTTGTCATGTCGGACATCCAATCATTTATTACTGCTCCGTCCCAAGAAGCCTTGGATGCCTGCACAAAAGAGCAGTTGCTTGAGATTGCTGAGCTTTATTCAGTAGTGATTGAAGGAGATATGTGGGTTATAGGAAATATTAAAGCATCTATATACAATTAAAGTTAATTGAGCTTCGAATAATGTGTGAAAATAAAGGTCCCTCAGATGTTCACATCAGAGGCGAATGAGATGGTCATTGTTCTTTCAGGCTTATAATCTTGAGAATAGGCATATGAAGGGAAAATATAACGTTATGGCCCAGATGCGTTATCACGCGCTCCTTTGTAGTGATTGGTTATTCAAACTTTATTATTGCCTGTTGGATTGTTTGATTCACCTGTACTTGCTGTGCCCATCTTAAATTATTTCTTAAGTGTTGGAGTTGCTGAAGACAGGTGGGGAAAGGTTGCAGGTTGGATATCCAGGGATACAGTGGTGCTTGAAAGTTTGTGAACCCTTTAGAATTTTCTATATTTCTGCATAAATATGACCTAAAGCATCATCAGATTTTCACACAAGTCCTAAAAGTAGATAAAGAGAACCCAGTTAAACAAATGAGACAAAAATATTACACTTGGTCATTTATTTATTGAGGAAAATGATCCAATATTACATATCTGTGAGTGGCAAAAGTATGTGAACCTCTAGGATTAGCAGTTAATTTGAAGGTGAAATTAGAGTCAGGTGTTTTCAATCAATGGGATGACAGTCAGGTGTGAGTGGGCACCCTGTTTTATTTAAAGAACAGGGATCTATCAAAGTCTGATCTTCACAACACATGTTTGTGGAAATGCATCATGACATGAACAAAGGAGATTTCTGAGGACCTCAGAAAAAGCATTGTTGATGCTCATCAAGCTGGAAAAGGTTAAAACCATCTCTAAAGAGTTTGGACTCCACCAATCCACAGTCAGATTGTGTACAAATGGAGGAAATTCAAGACCATTGTAACCCTCCCCAGGAGTGGTCAACCAATAAATATCACTCCAAGACGTGTAATAGTCGGCGAGGTCACAAAGGGCCCCAGGGTAACTTCTAAGCAACTGAAGGCCTCTCGCACATTGGCTAATGTTAATGTTCATGAGTCCACCATCAGGAGAACACTGAACAACAATGGTGTGCATGGCAGGGTTGCAAGGGGAAAGCCACTGCTCTCCAAAAAGAACATTGCCGCTCGTCTGCAGTTTGCTAAAGATCATGTGGACAAGCCAGAAGGCTATTGGAAAAATGTTTTGTGGACGGATGAGACCAAAATAGAACTTTTTGGGTTAAATGAGAAGCATTATGTTTGGAGAAAGGAAAACACTGCATTCCAGCATAAGAACCTTATTCCATCTGTGAAACATGGTGGTGGTAGTATCATGGTTTGGGCCTGTTTTGCTGCATCTGGGCCAGGACAGCTTGCCATCATTGATGGAACAATGAATTCTGAATTATACCAGCGAATTCTAAAGGAAAACGTCAGGACATCTGTCCATAAACTGAATCTCAAGAGAAGGTGGGTCATGCAGCAAGACAACGACCCTAAGCACACAAGTTGTTCTACCAAAGAATGGTTAAAGAAGAATAAAGCTAATTTTTTGGAATGGCCAAGTCAAAGTCCTGACCTTAATCCAATCGAAATGCTGTGGAAGGACCTGAAGCGAGCAATTCATGTGAGGAAGCCCACCAACATCCCAGAGTTGAAGCTGTTCTGTATGGAGGAATGGGCTAAAATTCCTCCAAGCCAGTGTGCAGAATTGATCAACAGTTAACAGAAACATTTAGTTGCAGTTATTGCTGCACAAGGGGGTCACACCAGATACTGAAAGCAAAGGTTCACATACTTTTGCCACTCACAGATATGTAATATTGGATCATTTTCCTCAATAAATAAATGACAGAGTATAATATTTTTGTCTCATTTGTTTAACTGGGTTCTCTTTATCTACTTTTAGGACTTGTGTGAAAATCTGATAATATTTTAGGTCATACTTATGCAGAAATATAGAAAATTCTCAAGGGTTCACAAACTTTCAAGCACCACTGTATATCAAGGTCAGGTATTGCGTGAATTGAATCTTTTTTTTTTTGCTTTCATTTTGCATTATATTGCCTTTACTTTGTATTATTTCTTCCGCCTATTTATTTATTTGTATTTGTAATTGGCATTCATGGTCGACAGCAAACTAAGAATTTCATTGTGCAAGAGGATATGTCCTTACTGTGCATATGACAATAAACACTTTGAACTTGATTATAGCTGGAGCTGGAGCACGATTTGGAGGGTGGTTTGTTAGTTTGCCGGCGAGCCCTTTGGGACACCATCTTTTTTTTTTTTTTGGGGGGGGGGGGGGGGGATAGTCCCTGCCTCATTGGCTTTGCAGTTGTTTTGGATAAGTGCCTGTGTCTGTGTGTTCTTTAAGGTAGTAGAAGGAGGTGATCATGGCAGCCAGATTTGGAGCACCTGGGATGCACACTTCTGCAGCTTAAGAGCAGAGGGCTACATTGCTCTCTCTCTCTCTCTCTCTCACTTGGACTGACTCCTGCCAGCAACAGCATGTTTTGCTTTGTTTGTAACAAATATTTAGACTCACCATTTGTAACCATAGACATATAAACATAGACGCCGCCTTCTGCGTAGAATCATACGTCATCCTCGCCGCCATAATGGATGTGGCAAAGTGGAGATTCTTCAACCGTCTCTGGTATAGTGTCTAAACAGTAGCCGAGAATAAAGATGCCTCATTCATGTGCTGCGTTTAACTGTACCAACAGGTTTACTGTCCAAACGAGATCACATGGGATTACCTTTCACAGGTGAGACTGGAAAAATACTTTTCATTGTATTTGGTCATTATAACATAATTTTATGAACAGATTTTTCTGACTTTGTGGCTAATATGAAGTCTCACGCATAATAGCCGCTCGGTAAAACCTGTCTCCAAACAACGAAGTATTTCCTTCGTAACTATGCTGATTGTTGTTAGTTGCTTAGCTAACTTTTCACATACTATGTAGGTTTCCCAAAAATAAAGACATGAAAAAGCAGTGGGAGACAGCTGTGCGATGGGAAGGGTTTTCTGCTACTCCGTCATCCATGCTCTGCAGTGAACACTTCAGAACGGAGGATTTGGACAGAACAGGTCAGACAGTCAGGATCAGAGAGGGAGCTGTTCCTTCAGTCTTCAGTTTCCCAGCTCATCTCCACCGGGTAGGTGTAGAGTTATAAGCAGTGAGAATTAGAGAATACAGTGCCACACTATGATGAACGTTTTTGAACGTATGATGAATGTTTTTAACCTTTCTGAATGTGAAGGAATCAGTGATGTATTTTGTTTTGGTATGACGTTAGAACCTGGCCGAACTCAGTTTGGCGGTCATTCAGCTCACTTTATTCAATGAGAGTAGGTCTGTGTGGTGACTCAATAAATAAAACAGTAAATTTTTATTTTCATTCACTATTTCCAGTTTTTCCACTATTTCCATCATTTATCATATTCAGTCTTGTAGGTTGGTTATTGTGGCCTCAGGTTTTGGTAGCTTGCTACGGTATGCTGACTGATTAGCTTACCTGAGCTATCTATCGCGTATCTGTCGCTAGTTTGCAGTGTACAGGGTATTTTGCACACTATTTATAACCATCACATTAAAAGTTATATGTGTTGTTCTGATGCCTGTTTGTTTCCCAAATATATACGTGTGTGTCTTAATGGGTGAATAAAAGGCATCGAGTTAAATATTATTGTAGAAAGGGGCTTTATGAAGTTCAGTCCATTTACTTGCATTGGTTTACGGGGAAGATTTGCCACATCCAATATGGCGGACACTCTGACGTATCCCAGCAACGGGGCCACCAGCTCAATGTGGCGTCTATGTTTATATGTCTATGTTTGTAACTGTGTCCTTTCCTTGTTTTGTTCTGACCTAGGAGTGGGGTTGTGATAATGGGCAGATGCTAAGTCTGGCTGGAAAAGGAAATCGGCATTTCCATAAAGGTTGTCAGTAGATGGAAGCATGACGTGCTCCAAAATCTCCTGGTAGACACTGTGTTGACTTCACACTTGATAAAACCCAGTGGACCAACACCAGCAGATGACATGGCACCCCAAATCATCACAGACTGTGGAAACTCCACACTGGACTTCAAACCCCTTGGATTTTGTGCCTCTCTACTCTTCCTCCAGACTCTAGGACCTTGATTTCCAAATGAAATGCAAAATTTACTTTCATCCGAGAAGAGGACTTTGGACCACTGAGCAACAGTCCAGTTCTTTCTCTCCTTAGCCCAGATAAGACACTTTTGACGCTGTCTCTGGTTCAGGAGGGGCTTGATATGAGGAATGTGACAGTTGTAACCCCTTTCCTGAAGACATCTGTGCATGGTAGCTCTTGATATACTGACCCCAGCCTCAGTCCACTCCTTATGAAATGCTCCCAAGTTCTTGATGTGACTTTTCTCAACAATCCACACAAGGCTGATGTTTGTAGCATCAGCCACATAAAGTTTTGATTATTAATCAGTAGCGTAAAATAGTATCTATTGTCTAAGACACTTATTTATATTTCATATTAAAACGTCTATGTAAATTAATACATAGAAAGCCTGGCCAGGCGCTGAACGTTCTTCTGCCTTCACTTTAAGAGAAATTCAGGGCGAGCATGACCCTAGGAAGTCTATAGGGTTCTTCCCTGTCACTCACCCTGTCACTGTCACACGCACACACCTTCTCACTCCCTGTCCTATGGCTATAGTCCCTTTAAATCACGTGCTCGTTTTTTGAATGGAGACGCGGAAAGAGGAATGAATGGGGGTAGATGGAAGCCGGTGCGCCAACATTCTGACATTCTCCAGAATTCTTCAATGGTCCGAAATAAATTGAATTCTACACGCTGATGGATTACTTTGTTCTTCTCTGCCCTTTTTGAGGAATGTACTGTCGGACTTAAACCAACATCTGAAGAGGTGAGATCGCTCCTTTTTTTCCCCTATTTTTGCTGGCGGGATTGTTTTTGGAAAGCGCACGGGTGGTGAGCGGTTTTGGTTATACTGCTTACGCAGTGTTTGGACTAAAGACTCTGCCCTAAGGGCTATTCTCTCACTCTCTCTCTCTCTCACTTTGCACCATTACACAAATATTCACACTGAAAATATTTTGTAAGCGCGTTTCATGAACCAAGTTATAGGATTTGTTGACAACTCGCATCGAGTTCGTTACATGTTGATGTTATTTCTACACTACACAGACATTTCTTTCTTGAAAGTCTGTAAGAAAGTCTTACATATATGATATTGATTTATGTTTCATGCTTTCAGGGCTTGTCTTGTTCTTCTGTTGCAAAAACAAATGCTTTTAAAAATAAATGTTTTTTTTTAAATATGTACTTCCGTCTAAATAACTCAATTATATCTCAAGAAAACATATCAGTATTGCCTTGAACCATGTACTTGAAAACTTGCCGAAATACCACAAAATTTAGGGCAAAAGGAAATTCAAGGGGGGTAAAAAATTTGAGGCCATTTGCCCTGCAGGGCAAAAGGTGTCTGTAACACTCCTCTGATTACCATGAAAGCTGAACCACAGGCAGGCGGGATCAAGTTCAGTCTCGGTTTTATTTTCACACAACCAGCTTACACAAACACGCTTTTCAGCAGTTTTCCGTGGATGTGCTGTGTGCGACTGCATGGGCGTGACATCAATCAGGAGGGGAAGGAAAAAACCCACTCTGCTGCTCTCCCCTTTTATCTCCTTTTTACTGAACACAAATGTAGCACCCCTCTACTCTACTAGGAAAAATATAAGTACATTTAAGAGAGGTGCTATCTAACTAATATCAGGTAGTTCGTTTAGTTTAGGCCAGTTCTAGGTACGGCATTACAGGGGGAGTGAATTGACAAAAAGGGCAACCATTCAAAAGGTAGGAAAAAAAACAGTATAACATTTATTAAATGATACAAGTTAAATTTGACCCTCTCTCTTAATAGAGAATAAAGAGAATAGTAACAAAAAGATTCAAATAATAAATACCCCAAAAATAAATGAGAGCTCTTCAAATTCAAAGTATCAAATCAAATAAAATGTCCAAAAGAGAAGAAAAGTGTGGGTGTAAAATATCAGTGCATGTGTGCTTAGTTGTAATCCAGCTGATCGCGCTGATCTTCCAGATGGTCCAGAGGAGGTTCCAGTGTTCAGAGGAGGTTCCAGGGTCCAAGGACTGACTCGCCATCCAATTTCAGTTCACATCAAAAACCAATCGGAGAGATCCAGAAGGAAATTAAAACAAGGGAAAGATGAATGTTCGGGCAGTATAAAGAGTGAAGTAATTTGAGAGTGTCCGTGATTTGGGAAGTAAATGTTGAAAGATAATTTAAGGTTCAAGAGAGATCAAGTTATCCAGTATTAAAGCTATCAAAGGAATCAAGCGTCAAGTGAGGGAAAGTAATACAATGCCCATATCTTGGCAACAAGAACAACCTTGCCAAAATAAAAGCCCTGCTTCCTGTTAACAGCAAACAATATTTATAAACTTAAGTAGTTCTATTAATCTATTTATCCATATGTATATTTATGTATTTAAATATGTATCTGTATATTTATCATATTTATTCAATATATTTAGGTTTAGTAACCAAATCTTTAGGTGGGTTACACAAACACACACAGCACATTAATTTAACACAGGTGCTTCCACTTTGCCACTCACCTTCACCAGCTTCTCCCTCCATTCACAAACCAGCACTTGACCACGCCTTCACTGCCACAGTGTCAAAAGTTAACGTTGAGGCCTGTGCACAGTGGCAGATGATGTAGTGGGCTCAGACACAACATCCACAGTTGCAGCAGATGACATATTGACTGGAAGTGCATCTGTAAATGTGGTCATGGCCATCACAGATGTTACTGAGTCATCTATACTGGCACCTAATGCTGACTGAAAACCTGAGAGCATTCCAAGATTTTCTATATCCACTTTTGCCTTCCCATCTTCAACAGAAGAATGAGGTAATGTTATACAACTAAATCAAATGGCGCTAACCCCCCAATCAATTTTAATTCCAGCTTGTAATGCAACAAAACAGGACAAACAACACAATGGGGGATGAATACTTTTGCAAGCCACTGTACTTCACCTGTTTACTTTTTGATGGTCAAGGAATTTCTGCTTCACTTTCTGATTTGAAAATATAAGGGGGCTCAAGGTTCTTTCATCAAATCAAATCAAATCAAGTTTATTTGTACAGCGCTTTTAACAATAAACATTGTCGCAAAGCAGCTTTACAGAATTTGAACGACTTAAAACATGAGCTAATTTTATCCCTAATCTATCCCCAATGAGCAAGCCTGTGGCGACGGTGGCAAGGAAAAACTCCCTCAGACGACATGAGGAAGAAACCTCGAGAGGAACCAGACTCAAAAGGGAACCCATCCTCATTTGGGCAACGTCCCAATTTCATCATCCCATTTCATACCAACTGATCCACTAAATAAGACACACTCCTCATCCTCATTTGTATTTCTCAGATACGTTCTGTCTAAACTGGCATTATTTTCACCATCAAGCCACACCTGTAGTAATTTAACTCACTCTTGGTCTAGTGGTGATTTAAGTCCAGCTTTAGCATCACTCTTTGTGGCATAGTAACTCATGACTCTGTCTCTGCGTTCTTGCTTGGGTGTACAGTTACAGCGATTTGAAGTGAGATATTAAATAGCTGGTCAATTGTTTTGTGCTTTTTTTTTTTTTTTTAGTTGCTTTTTCAGTGGGGGTTCTCCTGAAGCCTGGAGTACTGCATTTTACATCAGGATCTGCACTGGCCATTGTGTACAGATCATAGGACCTTTATCCTTTACAGCTGTATTCTGTAAAAAGGAATATTTAATGGACCATGAAAACATGTTTAATAACAGACATACTATTTTGTGGTCTTTCTATAACTTATTTTACAAGCTGCATTTTTTTTTTTCAATTTCACGATGTTCACAGTGTGTACACAACTGCTACATGAGCATCATCATCTGTCTACCTTGTGTATCCAGATAATTACAACCCCAACTCAGGAAAAGTTGGGATGGTATGTAGAAATTGAAAATAAAACTGAAAACAAATGACTTGTAAATAATCTTTGACCTGCATGACACTCAAAACAGTACAACAGCACATGATTTGATCTACCTCGTGATTTTTTTTTTTTTTAAACAAACATTTAATTGTGATTCTTGTAAAACATTTACCACTTTATAATGTTGCCATTCCTTCTCACAACACTTGTTCATGGCATCATGGACTCCATGAATACTCCATTATGGACATTTTTAAATCACAATCTGGCTCCTCTACCAGGAAACTAAACCTGGGTCATCACTAGATCTTCCAGCAGGACGATGATCGGAAGCGTCTGTCCAAATCAGCACTAAAACAGTTCACTGAGAATCACAGAATCAAGCTTCTGTTCTGAACATCTCAGTCCCCTGAGCTGCACCCCAGTAAAAACCTGTGGGCAGAGCTGAAGAGGAGAGAGCACAAGAGAGGGTTGCGAACCCTGGATGATCTGGAGAGATTGTGTAAAGAGGAATGGTCTTATATGCCCTGCTCTGGATCTCCAACCTTATAAAATGTTATAGGAGAGACTCAGTGCTGTTTCCTGCCAAAGGGGGTTGGACAGAGTATTAAATGCATGGGAGCCAATAATAGTGGCACATGTGCTTTTGTTGGAAAAAAAAAAATTTCTTGATGAGGGATTTGTTTTTCTCTGAATAAATTTATTTCAATTAAAGGCTGGGTTTTTCTTTTTTTCAGTGCAAGATGAAGTGACTTCACCGAAAGGTAGATTTTTTTTCCCAACCTTTACAATGGGCGTCAATAATTGTGGACAGCACTATGTATAATATGTATATACACACACACCAGGAAAAGGTTGGGACAGTATGGAAAAATCCACCCATCCTTCCCTCCATTATCTGTAAGTGCTTATCCTGGGCAGGAGCCGATCCCAGCTGACTATGAACAAGAGGCAGAGTACACCCTGGACAAGTCACCAGATCATTGCAGGGCCGTATGGAAAATGAAAATTTTAAAAAGACAGCTTGTTTCTAAAATTCAAAATTTTTGAAATCATGGTATGATAATGTATAATGTGTTAAAAAAAAAGGTAAAAAATAATCCAATGGATCTTATGTCACTGGTGAAATTATTTCATGTACCCAGAACATTATTTGAGATGGATTTTCATTAGCTAGAAGCTTATCTCCTAAAGCTTCCAAAAGGGGCCATCAATAACTTTCACACAACTGCATGTGAAAGGTTGGACTTTAGCTGGTCCTGCAGGTTAGTCTGTGACTCTGGACCTTTTATCATATATATGGACTTGTATACAGTCATCTGTTATTTCCCTTTTTACTTTTTCAAGCTTTTGAGAGAATTTGATTTGGCAATATAAATATATATGATAAAAACATACATGTACATATCACCGAGGATGACACAAAAAGCATTAAAATACACTTATTTCCATTGTGGTCCTCAAAATGACAAGATCACATCACACATCACATTATCTCTAGCCGCTTTATCCTTCTACAGGGTCGCAGGCAAGCTGGAGCCTATCCCAGCTGACTACGGGCGAAAGGCGGGGTTCACCCTGGACAAGTCGCCAGGTCATCACAGGGCTGACACATAGACACAGACAACCATTCACACTCACATTCACACCTACGCTCAATTTAGAGTCACCAGTTAACCTAACCTGCATGTCTTTGGACTGTGGGGGAAACCGGAGCACCCGGAGGAAACCCACGCGGACACGGGGAGAACATGCAAACTCCACACAGAAAGGCCCTCGCCGGCCCCGGGGCTCGAACCCAGGACCTTCTTGCTGTGAGGTGACAGCGCTAACCACTACACCACCGTGCCGCCCAAAATGACAAGATGGTTGTGGCAAACTTGGCACGTAAAAATAATAAAATTGACAACGTAAATATTTAAATTATAAACATACTATAATTAAACTAATTTATCACTAAAAACAAAAATTGTATTTAAAAAACAATTAAAATTAACATAGTAGCTACTCGTAAAATAAGTATTTAACCATTGTAAAAAATAAAAATTACTGTACAATTTTGGCACCTAATACGTACATAACTAATAGTAACTAAAATCGTTATTTTCTTCATTTATTATTTTGGCCATTAGGTGTTCCTTTACACATTTTTTGAAAATAAACTTTGAATCTATTTGTCTTACTTTGACTGGCAATCCATTCCAGCATTTAACACCACAAAATAAAAAAGAATTCTTTCCAAACCCATTCACCCTAGGGACAAAAAAAGCTGATTGACTCTGTCTTGTATTATGTGTTTGTGCTGCACTATGAAATTGACCTTTCAGATATGAAGGAGCATTTCCACGCTTAATGTTAAACATGTGATTTAGTTGGAGTTGCTCAACTCTATACTGTACAGGCAGAAAACCGACTTTGGAGAACTCTGCTACACCAATGTGTGCTCTGGGAGAGAGGTCTAATATGAACCTTATCACCTTATTTTGGGCAACTTGTAACCTTGACTTGCCCTTCTTAGTCAGGCCATTGTACCAAGAAGAGCAAGCATAGTCAAAATGACACTGGACCAAGGCAGATACAATTAGCCTCCTGGTTTTCAGATTAAAGTTTCGACAGTTCCGGTATAAAAATTTTATTTTGGCGGAAGTCTTTGAGATCACTCTCTTCGCAATTAATTCGCCAGAGAGAGATTGATCCAGATTTACACCAAGATATGTAACCGACTGCCTTGGTCCAATGTCAGTCCCACCACAAGA
Organism: Neoarius graeffei; assembly: GCF_027579695.1. NCBI lineage: Eukaryota > Metazoa > Chordata > Actinopteri > Siluriformes > Ariidae > Neoarius > Neoarius graeffei. The sequence continues at coordinate 123,832,108 of NC_083570.1, read as the reverse complement.
AACCTGTATACTGTCACATTTGGCTAATTTTCTTTTGGACCCGAAAAGTATTGATTCTGTTTTACCGAGGTGTAAGGATAATTTATTGTCAACCAACCAGTCATGCACCTTGGCCATTTCATTACTGAGCCTTTCTTCAATTTCTACTGTGCTCCTGCCTGATACAAGTAGTGCAGAGTCATCGGCATATAATAAAAGCTTGCAATTGACTGCTGCCGGCATATCATTCACATATATGAGAAATAAAAGAGGTCCAAGTATTGATCCCTGGGGCACACCACATTCTATATCACACTCATTCGACATAGTGCCATTTATGTCCACAAGCTGTTTGCGGTTTGATAGGTATGATTTAAACCAACCAACCGAAGGACTAGACATACCAAGACACTTCATCTTATCTAAGAGAATGTTGTGATTGACAGTGTCAAAGGCCTTTTGCAGATCAAGCATAACCATACCTGTATAGTTGCCTTTATCACATTCTAGTTTTATGTAATCACACAGGTGAATTAGGCAATTATCTGTAGAGTAGTTGGACCTGAAACCAGATTGAAGTTCATACAGTAAGTTGTGGTCCATTAAATACTCATTAAGCTGATTATACATGAGTCGTTCAAAAACCTTTGACATTACGTTCAATACTGACACAGGTCTATAATTACCAACTTCAGTTTTAGATTTTTTCTTGTATAGTGGAACCACTCGAGCAAGCTTTAAGTCATCGGGAACCTTGCTGCTACTGATCGACAAGTTTATAATGTGCCTCACTGGATGAGCAATAACATCCGCCCCATCTTTAAGAAATCTGGCTGGTAGGTTGTCTAGACCAGTTGCTTTACTGGCACTCATGGAAGTAAGAACTTTATGTACTTGGTCAAAGCTGACTTCTTTGAGGCTAAAACGGTCACCAGATACATTCAAATTTGTATAGTAGTTTCTAACAAAATCAGTACCAAACATACCAGTACAAGGTGGAAGCTGCTCAACGAGCTTAGAGGCTATTGTAGTAAAAAAGTTGTTAAAATAATTAGCCAGTTTCTATTTCAAATGTCAATGAGTCACCAATTTCAAGACCAATGCTGCTGACTCTAGATTTGCATTTTGAGGATGAGCCCAATGATTTTATGGTCTGCCATAACCTTTTGGGGTGATTTTTGTTTTCCTCAATCTGATTTTCAAAGTAGTCAGCCTTGGCTTTTGTTTTTTTTATACTTGACCTGGTTACGATAAAATTTAAACTGTTCATGATCTTCAAGGTTTTGGGTGTTATTAAACCTGGCTAAACATTTATCTCTTTTCCTAATCAGTTCAATTATTTCCCCAGACATCCAAGGTTCAGTTCTTTGTTTTACTCTGACCTCTTTGAATGGGGCAATGGAGTCTAAAATCAATGTGAATGTAGTTTTAAACAATAGCCAAGCCTTGTCTACGTCATTGCAGTCTAGTATAGTTTGCCAGTTTGCTGTACCGAGGGCCTGATGCAGAACCTCTTTAGAATAGTTTTTGAGAGAACGCATGCGTACACCATTATGCTTGTTGATAGGTTGACCCTTTTTTAATTTCCGGGTACAGTATGTGATAAAATGATCACTTAGGCCCAAGCTTAGTACACCAGATTGACTTATTCGGTCAGAGTCCGAAACAAATATAAGATCTAGTATGGACTTTGTTGTTTTAGTCACCCTTGTAGGCTTATCTATAATTTGTTTTAGACCACATGACCCTGCAAAATGGTACAAAGCATTTACTAGGGCATTGTCAGACTTCTTTAGTAGATCAGTATTGAAATCACCAAGAATTTTCTCCAGTTAAATATTTTCCCTTGGATGTTATTATAGCTTTGCCATTTTGTTTCTGTTCAGATTTTTACTACCTGTCTCATCTCTGCAGAAGACAGCCTTTTTTTTAAAACCAAGGATTCTTCTCTGCAAATAATGACGAGTGCTATTTCAATTTTACTATTTTTCACTAAAATAAATGCCCCACATTGGGTGCCATGTAGCCAAACGGATGGTTGTAATTCTAATTAAGCTTAAATATAGGAACACCAGATAAAAGTTTCTGTGTAAAATTAAGTTTCACTCAGCCATAGCATAAGAGACAGTCCCTTTACACTCGAGTATAAAATGAGTTCTCTCCTGAGTGCAGAGCTTCTTTGAAGAGATGTCCCCGGGGTTTTCTTATTCAGCCAAGTCTTCAAATTAATGAACTCAGACCACTATTTGTCTTCTAATGAATCACCCTCAAAGGGCTCTGCTTTATTAAACATATAAAGCTGATAACATATATAAAGTTTGAGTACAAATCAATTTGAAATAAAATGAGCAATTCTATTAAAAGTAAACCTGTATTATAATCAACATATCTAAAAGAGGAAATAAATGTTTGACAGATAAACTGTCAGAAAAAGGTTTCTATAGAATGAAAGAGTAAATACTTTGAATAATAAGAAGCTTAAGTCCTCAGCATCCTACCCAACAACCTCCTGGGGTTTACTTCTGTCTTTTATAGCTAAAGAGCCAAGCATGATTCAATCATAAAACCACAAAAAGCTCACTAAGTGGAAGATTTTGAACAGTAAGTGGAAGCTAGATGGAAATATTCTTCCACTCCCTGAATAAGCAAGATCACATACAGATCAGGTTAGATTAAACTGGTCTTTAACCACAATCCCTTGAGTTTGTTTACTAAAGTGTAGACACCTTTCTTTTACTCGGCAGAATCAGAGGAGTTTAATCAGTCGGGTTTGCTGTAGAAAGCCCGCGTCCCCAAAAACACAGGAAAACTCTCCCACTGTGGCTCCCAGTCCAGGATCCCAGTCCAGGATCCTGCAGCGCGCAGAGCCACTGGTTGAACTCGCCAGCATGACCTTCATCTCTCCTTCAGTCCTGCCGTCTTTTCAGCAGAAACCCGCTACAAGCATTCTGATTGGCTGATAGAGCTGCAATTTCTTAAAGCTACAGTACTATTAAACTCAACTGACAAAATAGTTCACAAACAAGATGAAATACTACTTTTAATCTTATTACTCTGATTTTAACATTGTTTTATCACTAATATGAATTTGTAAAATGATTAAATTCTGCTCAATATTTATTCTAATTTATTCAACTAATTATTAATTTATAAGCTATTTTCACCTGTGTTACACTACACAAACAAACTTGACTCATTCAGATTATAATCCAGGAGAGTCATATCGCTATACTACGGCTCTTTGTGCAACCAGGCTGTGCACATATCTTTCTTTTGTTTACAGAAAAAGTGTTTATCAGTAAATCAAACATTCTACTTCTGATTTTGAAGCATAAACATTGCATTTTTTTTCTTTATTAATGCCAAGGCTCCACCTCCTGTGTCTCAGTGCTTCCTTGTCACTGTAACCCCGCCTCTTCCAGCACCATCAGTGCTGCATCTTCAAGCTCTTTCAGTCCAGACTTCAAAAGATGGAATGTACAAGTAAAAGATATCTCAGCTGCTAGAACACTTCCTATACCAGGCACCAAGCTGCACAGATACTCCACCACCGCAGACAGCGCCAGTCTTGCATTGGAGCCCGTTGCCAACGCCAGTATAAGAGGTGATTTTTTGAAATCTTTCAGCTCTGGCTTGTTAACTCTTTCTGACAGTTTTTTAAGTGATTTATCATCAAGGCCAAATGAGTAGTAGCACCTTGTAAAGAAAGACACTAAAATACTGGCATCACATGCCAGTGAGAGACCAGGTACTGGAACTACTGCAATGACTCCAGAGCAACACGCTGCAGCCCATGCTGCTTCCTCAAACATTTTCACTTTTTTCTTCAGCATAGCCACAGAGGTGACAGGCACCGACTGGATCAGAGCAGACCGTTTCCTCTCCGGGAGCTCTGTATTCAGAGTGTCAATCAGCTCTTCAAACTCAAACGCTTTAATATCCTTTGAGGATATCAGGAAAACTTTTGGATTTTCAATCTCCTTCAAGTGTTCCATGCAGTTCCTTTTGATCTGTGAGAGTGTTTCTTCCTTGTTAAAGTTCCTTTTGGTTTCTTCTGCTCGAATATCATTGTCTATCTTTGATCTCACAAAGTAAAAGAGCTTTTTGCTTCTTTTGATCTCTTTGGCCAACATGATGTCATTCTCTGTGACTCTCTCAGATAAGATGATGATGTAGAAATCATATGCGCTAAACTGAGTGTCTTTAAAGTATTTCTTAGCCTTAAAATTTGGGGATCCAATTCCAGGTAGGTCCCAGAACATCACATTGGGCACTGTGGGATGTTTGTAAGATGTTGCCTTCATTGTTGTTTCAGTAACTCCAGTTTTAGCTGCGCTTTCATCATCATCGTTCAGTTCTCTGACTGCATTGATAAAAGATGACTTTCCTGAACCTGTTACTCCAGTTACAGCGATGTGAAGTGAGATATTAAATAACTGGTCAATTTGTGTTTGTGCTTTTTGAGTTGCTTTTTTGATGGTAGACTCTCCCGAGGCCTGGAGTACTGCGTTTACATCAGGATCTGCACTGGCCATTGTGCACAGATGATAGGACCTTTATCCTTTACAGCTGTATTCTGTAAAAAAAAAAAAAAAGGAATATTTAATGGACCATGAAAATGTGTTTAATAACAGACTGATCACCTATTTTGTGGTTTTTCCATAACTTATTTTACAAGCTGCAATTTTTTTTTCAATTTCACAATGTTCACAGTGTGTACACAACTGCTACATGAGCATCATCATCTGTCTACCTTATGTGTATCCAAATAATTACAACCCCAACTCAGGAAAAGTTGGGACAGTATGTAGAAATTGAAATTAAAACTGAAAACAATGATTTGTAAATAATCTTTGACCTGCATGACACTCAAAACAGTACAATAGCACATGATTTGATCTTTTACCTCATGAATTTTGTAGATTTTTTTTTAACAAACAGATTTAATTGTGATTCTTGTAACACATTTCAAAAATCTTTGAACAGTAAAACAGTTACCACTTTATAATGTTGCCATTCCTTCTCACAACACTTGTTCATGGCATCATGGACTCCATGAATACTCCATTATGGACATTTTTAAATCACAATCTGGCTCCTCTGCCAGGAAACTAAACCTGGGTCATCACTGGCTCTTCCAGCAGGACAATGATCAGAAGCGTCTGTCCAAATCAGCACTAAAACGGTTCACTGAGCACAGAATCGAGCTTCTGCCCTGGACATCTCAGTCCCCTGAGCTGTACCCCAGTGAAAACCTGTGGGCGGAGCTGAAGAGGAGAGAGAGCACAAGAGGGTCACGAACCCTGGATGATCTGGAGAGATTGTTTGTTTTAAAGAGGAATGGTCTATGCCCTGCTCTGGATCTCCAACCTGGATCTCAGTGCTGTTTTCCTGCCAAAGGGGGTTGGACAGAGTATTAAATGCAGGGGGGCCAATAAGAGTGACACATGTGCTTTTGTTGAAAAAAAAAACTGTATTTCTTGATGAGAGATTTGTTTTTCTCTGAATAAATTTAGTTCAATTAAAGGTTGGATTTTTCTCTTTTTTTCAGTGATAAGCAACTTCACCAAAAGGTGGATTTTTTTTCCCTAACTTTTACAATGGGTGTCAATAATTGTGGATGGCGCTGTGTGTGTTTGTGTGTAATCACACACGCACAAATCAGGAAAAGGTTGGGACAGTATGGAAAAATCCACCCATCCTTCCCTCCATTATCCGTAAGTGCTTATCCTGTGCAGGGTCGTGGGCAGGAGCCGATCCCAGCTGACTATGGGCAAGAGGCGGAGTACACCCTGGACAAGTCACCAGATCATTGCAGAGCCGTATGGAAAATGAAAATTTAAAAAACAATGTATAATAAGTAAGTAAATAAATAAAAGTAAAAATAATCCAACGGATCTTGTGTCACTGCTCTGTGTCTGTCATGTTTTAGATACTTTACTTTTGACACTTTACAAATAATCTATGAAATGTTATGAAGCAGCTGACCAGCTGATCCTTAATAACATACTGGTTCACTACTTTTACACCACAATGCTGTAGAATTCTGGATTCTGATTTGGTCAGAGATGCAGCTGCAAATCATGAGCTAAGAATCAAACATCTGGAAAGAAATAAAAGTTGTGATGTAAACTGACTCCTTGTCATCTCAGCCTCAGTCCACAGGAATCAAACATTTATTTAACAAACTAAATGTTTAAAAAATGCAGTTGTATATAAAATAAACTAAAACAAACTAAGGTCAAATACAGTTTGACCACATGAGGCACAGTTCTAGAAGTGAATTGTTAATAATCACACGATCTGCTATCACCCAAATGAGTCTGGTTCCTCTCGAGGTTTCTTCCTCGTGTCATCTGAAGGAGTTTTTCCTCACCACCATCACCTCAGCCTTGCTCATGAGGAATACATTTATTAATTGGTATGTGTAAAATTGATATGTTTCTGTTAAGTTGCTTTAGACAATGCTTATTGTTAAAAACATGATACAAATAAAATTGACTTGATCAAATGTAAATTTGGTGTTTTAGAAGGAAATATCCCGCTGGAGGTTACAGGAGAGTGCTGTAACTTGACTTGTCTAGGAGGTCATTCAGGCTGTTGGCCTTTTCTACAACATCAAATGCCACATGCTACAAAAGAGTGGTAGAACATGTGTAGAAACTTCTCCATAGTGGGAATGTGACATGACGCAGTCATGATCTGTACTGATACTACACACATCACAAACAGTCAGGGGGCATTGTGTGAGTCAAATACAGAGTCTTCACTCTGTATTTGACTCACACAATGCCCCCTGACTGTTTATGGTGCAATGAAGTTACTGTTACCACCGCAAAGTTGATTCTTTTCCTGTGACAGCATGTCCCTGAGTGTTTTATTCCTTTTACAGTAATTTACCAATGATGACCAAATTTTATTTATAAAAGTATAACATGTCAAACTTTTTATCCATTTAGGCCCTGTCCACACGGCAACGGATTCAGGTGACTCCGATACAATTGCTTATCGTTTAGGCCTGGCGTCCACACGGCACCGGCGTTTTGGGTACCCAAAACGCAATCTTTTTGAGAACGGGTTCCAGAGTGGAAAGATCTGGCAATGTTGCCGTTGTGAAGTCGTCTGGATGAGTAGAACGGATTTGTTTACGATGACGTCACAACCACATGACTGTGAGTGCTTCACGCCGGGTAGAAGTGTAACGAATATCACCAGGAAAAAGCCTTACAGAGCACTAGTGAGAGTGAAACACGAGCTTGGATATTATTATTATTATGTTCAGTGTTAGTTCACAGTAGTAATGCAAGAAGCAGAATAGTGACAGTAATAGTGAAGCAAAAACATGCAATTGTACAAACACTGCAGCTCTCCAGCAAAATATTCATTTATGAAATGGTCTGATTCTTAACACCAGTAGTGCCAATGATCTTCTCATTGCGATGCGAGTTGTCAACAAATCCTATAACTTGATTCATGAAACGCGCTTACAAAATATTTTCACTGTGAATATTTATTGTGTAATGGTGCAATCCCGCCAGCAAAAATAGGGGAAAAAAGGAGTGATCTCACCTCTTCAGATGTTGATTTAAGTCCGACAATACTAAAAGTTCCAAAAGTGAACTGCAAAAGTATCAATGCGCTGCCGAAGCGCGCAGAAGGTGTTAGTACGCCTGTCATTATAGTGCGGACTTTCCATAGCATAGAAAATCGCTACATTTCAATTTGTGTAACTGAACTTGTTTCATGTCACTGGTCATATAAACCTATGTAAACAGGAAAAACGCGGACGAGTTTGGTCGCATCTAACTACAGCCCCAAAAAATACCATTGGCCATGCTGAGCCTAGCTACATTGCTAACAGGAGTGACAGCGCGTCTGACTGCGTCTGACTGACTGGGAGGTCGCGCAAAGCTCGGAGAGGTACGGAGCAGCTCGTCTCAATTCAGATAAGAGCATATTTCATTATGGAAGTACTGTGGACTGTTCCTTTAAAGAAGCCATTTTTGTCAACCTGGAACGGCCATCATTGAACAGAGGTGGGGGTCTAAGACATCATTTATCAACTACCTACAATGCAGTCCTTGGCACACTTCCCAGACAACTGAATGCACACGAAAACCCAGCTGTTTTCAGTGACTCACAAGAGGACAGAGAGAATCAGCATTCCATTGATCACGCTAACGGGCAATCCATTGATCACCCTAATGACTCTCGAGGCCATTCACAACCAGCCCCCAGTGACCCTCACCAACAGGATGACTCAATGACACCTTAGATGAGCTTTTCATCCATGAGAGGATAAATACCTGATACTCCCTATTAGTCAGACAGAACTGAAGAAGCCTTTCGGATGAGAGGTGAAATGTCTTCAAGAATCTTCAAGCAAGTCCAGTTGCTCTCTTTTACCACCCACAGTTTACTATGACCTGGATGACTGAGAATCTTCACAGACATATGTAAACCAGCAAACATTAGACTTAGACTTTCTTTATTGTCATTCAAATTTGCATCAAACAATGCACATCAGAATGAGATTTCGTTGCTTTGGCTCGGTGTAGTGCAGAACGAAACAGCAGCAAGTATATTACCTAAAAAAATGCAAATATATAAGAAAACTGTGTATAAAATCCTATATACAATTTAAAGCGTATTGCCTGAATATAAAGTATTTTGCCTCGGTGGTGGTGGTTTAATTCGGTTCAACAGTCTTATGGCATGTGGGAAAAAGCTGTTGTAGAACCTGGCTGTTCTACTCCGGAGGCTGCATAGCCTCTTTCCAGAAACCAGCAGTGAGAACAGTCCATAGTGGGGGTGGGAGGTGTCTCTGCTGATGTTGGAAGCCCTGGTCAGGCAGCATTTTTCTGCAATATCCTGTATCGGAGGAAGTGAAGTCCCGATGATTTTCTCCGCTGTCTTCACCACCCTCTGCAGGGACCTCCAGTCAGAGGCTCTGCAGGCTCCTGACCAGACAGAGATGCAGCAAGTCACTATGCTCTCTATAGTGTGTCTGTAGAATGTGGTGAGAATTGGAGGGGGGAGATGTGCCTTCTTCATCCGGTGCAGAAAGTGCATGCGCTTCTGAGCCCTCTTTACAAGGGCCCCGGTGTGATGGGACCAGGTCAGAGTGTCCGTTATCTGCACCCCCAGGAAATTTGTGCTGCTGACTCTCTCCACTGCTGTGTCATTGATGATGAGTGATGTGTGAGTGGACTGACTCCTCCTGAAGTCGACGATGATCTCCTTGGTTTTGGCGACATTCAGGACCAGGTTGTTGGTTTTGCACCAGTCCACTAGGTGTATCACCTCCTCTCTGTAGGCCACATTGTTGTCACCCTGGATAAGGCCCACTACTGTTGTGTCATCTGCAAACTTCATGATATGGTTAGTAGTGGACCCGGGACAGCAGTCATGGGTCATCAGGGTGAATAGCAGCGGGCTCAGGACACAGTCCTGAGGGGAGCCGGTGCTCAGGGAGATGATACTGGAGGTGTTGTTGCCCACCCACACAGACTGATGTCTGTTGGTGAGAAAGTCAAGCAGCCAGTTACACAGGGGGGAGCTGAAACCAAGAGGGGCCACTTTGCTCACCAGGTGCTGTGAGATGATGGTATTGAATGCCGAGCTGAAGTCCAAAAACAACATCCGTACATGTGTGTCCTTCCCTTCCAGATGTTCTAAGCTCAGATGGAATACAAAGGAGATGGCGTCCTCTGTGGAGGAATTAGGGCGATAAGCAAACTGGTACGGGTCGAATATGTGTGTGTGTATATGGGGGGGGGGTCTGGAGACAATGTGGTCCTTTACCAGCCTCTCAAAGCACTTCATCATTATGGGGGTGAGTGCTACAGGGCAGTAATCATTGAGGGAGGAGATTATGGGTTTATTAGGCACCAGGATGATTGTAGCAGTCTTTAGACATGTTGGTACCATAGCCTGGATCAGCGAGGTGTTGAAGATGTCCGTGAGAACCCCAGCCAGCTGATCAGCACATTCTTTGAGCACCTGTCCTGGTATGCCATCAGGACCGGCTGCTTTCCGTGTGTTCACTCTCCTCAGGGTTCTGCGGACATTAGCTGTGTCCAGACTGATCGGCTGCTCATCAGGGCAAGGAATAAATTTCCTCACAGGAGTGGTGTTGAGTGCCTCAAACCTCCCAAAGAAGTTATTGAGTTTGTTGAGAAAGTTGATGTTGTCATCATGGGGGAGGGGGTAGCTTTGTAGTCTGTGATGATTTGGATACCTTGCCACATTCGTCTGGTGTTTGTGGGGTCATGGAAGAAGTCCTGCACTTTCTGGCCATGGGCACGCTTTGCAGCTCTTATGGCACGGTTCAGGTTGGCTCTAGCTGTTCTGAGTGCCACCATGTCGCCAGATTTAAAAGCGTCATTCCATGCTTTCAACATTATGTGTACCTCTCTGGTCATCCAGAGTTTCTCATTGACCCGTGTGGAGATGTTTCTGATCACACTAACATCCTCCATGCACTTCTGAATGAATGCAGAGACAGACTCAGCATACTCCTCCACCTGCGTGTGATCATTGTCTGTAGCAGCTGCCTTGAACATGTTCCAGTCTGTGTGTTCGAAGCAGTCCTGTAATGCTTCTATAGCTCCCACAGGCCAAACCCTCACCTGCTTCACTGTGGGGTTTTTTCCTGATCAGCAGGGGCTTGTATGCAGGTATTAGCATCACAGAGAGATGGTCTGAGGAGCCAAGGTGGGGGCTGGGTGCAGCCCTGAATGCCTATTTGATGGTGCTGTAAGCCAGGTCCAGCATGTTCTCTCCCCCGGTTGCAAAATCTACATATTGGTGGAAGTGAGGAAACACAGTTTTCATATTGGCCTGATTAAAGTCCCCTGCCACAATGAAAATTCCTTCAGGATGTGTAGATTGCAGTTCACTTTTGGAATGGTATAGGACATTCAGGGCTTCTCTGATGTTTGCGCTGGGCAGAATGTACACTGCTGTGTTGATAACAGTGAATTCCTGGGATAAATAAAAGGGTCTGCATTTAACAGTCAGTAGTTCTACATCAGTAGAGAATTTAACATTTCATAGTAGAGCGTAGAAACATTTCACTCTCTTTGGTACAGCACCAACAGATAAAGGGAATATACTCCAACAAACAACACATCAAATTGGCATTTTGTCATCAGTTTCATAATTTAAATAAAAAAATAAAAATAAATAAATAAAGGCGGCACGGTGGTGTAGTGGTTAGCGCTGTCGCCTCACAGCAAGAAGGTCCGGGTTCAAGCCCCGTGGCTGGCGAGGGCCTTTCTGTGTGGAGTTTGCATGTTCTCCCCATGTCCGCGTGGGTTTCCTCCGGGTGCTCCGGTTTCCCCCACAGTCCAAAGACATGCAGGTTAGGTTAACTGGTGACTCTAAATTGACCGTAGGTGTGAATGTGAGTGTGAATGGTTGTCTGTGTTTATGTGTTAGCCCTGTGATGACCTGGCGACTTGTCCAGGGTGTACCCCGCCTTTCGCCTGTAGTCAGCTGGGATAGGCTCCAGCTTGCCTGCGACCCTGTAGAACAGGATAAAGCGGCTAGAGATAATGAGATGAGATAAATAAATAAATAAAAATCAGTCCAAAAAAAGTAAGTACACCCTTACATTTATCACACATACAAGTACATAAAATTAGAATCAGGTGTTCCAGATTAGGTGACATTGATTAGAACCTCAACAACAAAATGTGAAAAATACAAAACGTAAAATCCTCTGTTTTGTCAAAAAACTTAAAGTTTGAGCTTTACCTCTGACTGTTACAAACTGCTGACACTGGCAATTCCATCTGCACATGTGGTGGATAGAAGAGGTGTGCGTGTATTTTTCCTCTTTCTGTAATTTGTTTTTTAAATTAAGAATCCCTCATATGAATGCATTCATAACCAGTAGCCAATCAGCAGGTAGGAATGCGACCGGATGCGTGAGAGCCAGAAGAGACACAACAAGAAAAACTAAATAGGAAGTAGAGCGGAAGGTGCGTGGCAATAACGTTGAGTGCCACGGGATATGTGAAGCCCTAAAGACAGAAGTGGAGCGTTTGTTTTCTGCAACTTAAAACCCAGTTGTGCAACAACTAGTGACTGCCAGAGGTGCCTTGGAGTGCGTAGCCAAGAAGCGTTGGTACACCTGCCGAGGAGAGGGGCTCAGAGTCGTGAAGGGATTCGTTTGCCTAGACTTCGCTCGCTAAGCAGTTTGCAGTTCCCTGCCAACCAGAGACTGATCCAGCGGTACGAGGTGAAGTAATCCTGTGGGATCGTAGTGACAATTTCCTTGTCTGTTTTGTGCCATTTGTTAGCCACAGCCTAGTCGAGACTGCAGCTATTGTCTCGCCTGATCTAAATTGTTTGACGCACACTAGTAGCGTTGTTGAAGACGGACATTATTCATGTTTAATTTGTTACTTTATCTACGAGGATTGAAAGTAAGGATTTCGTTTGCTGCTCAGCCATCCACCTATGCATGTGTGGGTCAGTGGCGGCTGCTGGTTTTTAAAACACAGGAAGCCCATTTTACGCATTCATCGTAAAACCTGTAGGCCGGATATCAAAGCATAGAAAGGTGTGCCCCATTAGCACAGTGAACTAGACAACCCTACCTAGTGGTAGAAAGTATTTTTGCTTGTACATTTCATGTTATAGTCTGGCTTGCCAGGCTAGTGCCTCATATCCTTAATCAAAAATATCAAACATCCAAAAATCACTGGCTATTCAACGAAGAGCCTTGAACATCATACCCTGATATGCAACACAGAGTCTTTAACACAACACCCAGCTGTGCAACACATCCTTGAACATCTTCTGCAACACAGTCTGGAAATTCATAACCAGGTAGGCTATGCAACACACAGAACCTTGAATATTATACCCAGGTATAACCTATAACACAGAGCCCACCATTCTCTTAACATTACTGAACAATATACACACTTCAGATTCATGAACATTATATGATGCACACTATTTATACACAAATTCTGCCCTCCGCTCCTTTTCCAGAAAATGGTCTGTGACCCTGTCATACTAGCTGGTTGTGCTTTCCAGAGACTTCACCAATTTCTGTTAGCAGCTAGCACTGCAGATCCCAATAAGGCTCAAGCTAGCCTACAACCAGATTGAACTACAAATGAAATAAACGAGTGAATTCACGAATGATCAAACTGATAGAATGGATGAAAGTTAACAGAGCACAACGTGTAATATTTACATTTATTTACAGAGTAATGTACAGAGACATCAATGAGAAGAAACGTTTATATGAAAAGAAAGTCGGACAGCACTTTGGCACACAACTACACTTTCTCGACATCTGCTAGGGACTGACTGATCATGCTTCCGTGTTCCTCGCCGATGCCAAAGTACAGAGCCCGCCCTCCTCATGTCTTTCAAACACCACCTCCAATAATCCTTCATCAGCCCGGCTTCTTGCCCATCCCACTGTCTCGTTTAGTCCCAGAGAAGCCCGGCTTCCCTGGAAGTGACGATTTTGTCGATTTTAACCAATAACAACTAGCCGAAATTGGCTGTTCAGAGCCGTCTCATAGACTGCAACAGATACCTGGCTGCCAGTCCATAGAGCCCATTGAAATAAGAAAGGTTACAGCCAGTGTTGCCAGATTGGGCGGTTTTAAGTGCATTTTGGCGGGTTTTGAACATATTTTGGCTGGAAAACGTCAGCAGTATCTGGCAATGCTGGTTACAGCCTGGCAGCAAAGGTGATTCTCGTAGCGAACTGCAAGTTCATCAGACATCACTCAACTAAGTTACAGGATAGTTATGAACGTAAATACAATCTTGGGCATATATTATGTTATGCAAGTTATTGTTTTAATGAGAATTCAACATCATAGATGCCGCAGTTTGGGGAGAGAATTTTAGGGGAAGCTCGGCTTCCCTTGTTGTCTCTGAGAAATCGCCCCTGGTGTGGGTGGAGTTTTTTTCGTTGGACAATTGAACTTTTGAAGGACGTTTTCACCGGCGCAAAGCCATTTTGCTTTAAAACCAAAAGACTGTTGTTGTTTGCCATGCGAGTGCAACTGTTGCTCGTGAAGAAGAACTGAACATTGCCATTAAGGGTTGAGGTGAATTGAAGACCTGGGTTTAGGATACGCGCCATTCAATTTAAGTTTGTCATTATAGCTTCCTAACTTCCTTGTGTAAGTTTCCTTTGAGTTTTGTATGCATTTTGAACTAAACCTAATGGTTGAATATTAAGATAGATAATGTTAGTTATAACTGAGTGCTCAGTTTAGGGTGAACAGTGAGTACAAAGTAAATTCAAACAGATAAAGGTGAGTTTATTATCTTGTTTTCTAAATTTATTTTTTTCTATCTCTCTATTTCTCTACCTTAATTAGACAGTTCTGCTTAATAAATATCCATTTTGAATCTGAGTATTGCCCAAGTGGTGTAATTATTGTGTGTGTATAACTTCTCTGGAGTAGGGGGTGTGTCATCCGATACTGCCAGGGCATTGTGGTTTGGGGCCATGCAGGGTAAGTCTCTCACATATACAGACACTGAATTTTGTGCACTATCCTTTAGGTTATCACTGTGACATTTAATTTAAAATCACTAAAGCCTTTATAATATACCCTTTTGTGGCTAGTAAACTAGGTTCGAGTTAGTAGGCTTGGGGGGTCACGGACTTAAATCTGTTTCCTTCTAACCCTCTAGAAGGAATTACTTTCCTTTACTAGCGGACATAGGTACTGTCCATTACACACACATATAGTGGTGCTTGAAAGTTTGTGAACCCTTTAGAATTTTCTATATTTCTGCATAAATATGACCTAAAACATCATCAGATTTTCACACAAGTCCTAAAAGTAGATAAAGAGAACCCAGTTAAACAAATGAGACAAAAGTATTATACTTGGTCATTTATTTATTTATTGAGGAAAATGATCCAATATTACATATCTGTGAGTGGCAAAAGGATGTGAAACTCTAGGATTAGCAGTTAATTTGAAGGTGAAATGAGAGTCAGGTGTTTTCAATCAATGGGATGACAATCAGGTGTGAGTGGACACCCTGTTTTATTTAACAAACAGGGATCTATCAAAGTCTGATCTTCACAACACGTTTATGGAAGTGTATCATGGCACGAACAAAGGAGATTTCTGAGGAAGTCAGAAAAAGCATTGTTGATGCACATCAGGCTGGAAAAGGTTACAAAACCATCTCTAAAGAGTTTGGACTCCACCAATCCACAGTCAGACAGATTGTGTACAAAAAATGGAGGAAATTCAAGACCATTGTTACCCTCCCCAGGAGTGGTCGACCAACAAAGATCACTCCAAGAGCAAGGCGTGTAATAGTTGGCAAGGTCACAAAGGACCCCAGGTTAACTTCTAAGCAACTGAAGGCCTCTCTTACATTGGCTAATGTTAATGTTCATGAGTCCACCATCAGAAGAACACTGAACAACAATGGTGTGCATGGCAGGGTTGCAAGGAGAAAGCCACTGCTCTCCAAAAAGAACATTGCTGCTCATCTGCAGTTTACTAAAGATCACGTGGACAAGCCAGAAAACTATTGGAAAAATGTTTTGTGGACGGATGAGACCAAAATAGAACTTTTGGTTTAAATGAGAAGCGTTATGTTTGGAGAAAGGAAAACACTGCATTCCAGCATAAGAACCTTATCCCATCTGTGAAACATGGTGGTGGTAGTATGTAGATGGTAGATGTTTTGCTGCATCTGGGCCAGGACGGCTTGCCATCATTGATGGAACAATGAATTCTGAATTATACCAGCAAATTCTAAAGGAAAATGTCAGGACATCTGTCCATGAACTGAATCTCAAGAGAAGGTGGGTCATGCAGCAAGACAACAACCCTAAGCACACAAGTCGTTCTACCAAAGAATGGTTAATGGTTTGGTTAATGGTTTGGTTAATGGTTTTTGGTTTTTGGTTAATGGTTTGTGGTTTTTTTGTTCATGGTTAATGGTTAATGGTTTGGTTAATGGTTTGGGCCTGTTTTGCTGCATCTGGGCCAGGAGGGCTTGCCATCATTGATGGAACAATGAATTCTGAATTATACCAGCAAATTCTAAAGGAAAATGTCAGGACATCTGTCCATGAACTGAATCTCAAGAGAAGGTGGGTCATGCAGCAAGACACCAACCCTAAGCACACAAGTCGTTCTACCAAAGAATGGTTAAAGAAGAATAAAGTTAATGGTTTTGGAATGGCCAGGTCAAAGTCCTGACCTTAATCCAATCAAAACATTGTGGAAGGACCTGAAGCAAGCAGTTCATGTGAGGAAACCCAACAACATCCCAGAGTTGAAGCTCTTCTGTATGGAGGAATGGACTAAAATTCCTCCAAGCCAGACTCCAAGCAGGACTGATCAACAGTTACCACAAACATTTAGTTGCAGTTATTGCTGCACAAGGGAGTCACGCCAGATACTGAAAGCAAAGGTTCACATACTTTTACCACTCACAGATATGTAATATTGGATCATTTTCCTCAATAAATAAATGACCAAGTATAATACTTTTGTCTCATTTGTTTAACTGGGTTCTCTTTATCTACTTTTAGGACTTGTGTGAAAATCTGATGATATTTTAGGTCATATTTATGCAGAAATATAGAAAATTCTAAAGGGTTCACAAACTTTCAAGCACCACTGTTTGCGTGTGTGTGTATATATATAATATAAAATGTGTGTGTCATGTAAACATATCCTTACAAAAACTTTTCAGTGATTATACACTTTCCTTTGGTAAGTACAGACGCTTTCTAAACTTATTAAATTTTTTTTTGTGCTCTAATTCAGTGATACGAGTAATAATCTTAAACATGATGATTTTAAAAGCTTGTTAATAAATTAGCGTTAGAAGACCGGGTCAGCCATAATTCAATAGCCCTGGAGTATGGAGGATTAAGAGCTTTGTTCAAGGGCTCAACAGTGATAGCCTGGCAGTACTGGGACCTGAACCCCCAACCTTCAGATCAGCAACCCTGAAGCCAAGTTTACATTAGACCGTATCTGTCCCGTTTTCTTCACGGATGCACTGTCTGTTTACATTAAAACGCCTGGAAACGCCGGGAAACGGGAATCCGCCAGGGTCCACGAATTCAATCCAGATCGTGTCTGGTCCGGTGCTGTGTAAACATTGAGAATACGCGGATACGCGGATACGCTGTGCTGAGCTCTAGCTGGCGTCGTCATTGGACAACGTCACTGTGACATCCACCTTCCTGATTCGCTGGCGTTGGTCATGTGACGCGACTGCTGAAAAACGGCGCGGACTTCCGCCTTGTATCACCTTTCATTAAAGAGTATAAAAGTATGAAAATACTGCAAATACTGATGCAAATACTGCCCACTGTGTAGTTATGATTGTCTTTCGGCTTGCCATCCTTCCACTTGCAAGTGGTAAGTGACGCGCATGCCCGATATGCACTGAGATCACACACACAGCGGCTCAGTCCCAAATCACTGCTCGTGCGCTTCACTCGCGCGCTCTGTGAGCTGCGCAGGGCCGGAGTGCGCACCCTCCAGAGGGCACTCGCTGTTCAGGGCGGAGTGATTTGGAGCGCAGGATGCCTGCGGAGCCGAACGTATCCGTGTATTGGCGTTGCTGTGTGCACGCGAATTGTGTATTGGTGTTGCTGTGTGCACACTAATCGTTTTAAAAACGTTAATCTGATGATCCGCTGATACGGTCTAATGTAAACCCCACCTGAGCTTTGACCTGAAAACGCATGCGCCTTTCCCTCCCGCCTTGGGTCACTGACCAAAACTGCTTCCATCAGTGCTTCATTTAGTTTCAATGATAAACATGATTCATGCTTTCACAAGCTCATGGTTAAAATTCTGTTGTTTGGCATTTCGAGTAAAACCCTAAATGGATGCCACCATATGCAAAGTTCATCTGCAAGAATCCTTACTCATACCAAACACTGGTTACCTGTTTCACAGAGAATCAACTGCTTCTTACTTGCAAACCAATCCATGGACATTTCTTCTGTCATTTTGAGACAAATCTTAAAATGTACATTTTCTCCCAAATCTTTCATATTTCCTTATTATAGTTTCTCATTGCGTCAACTGTGAAAAGAGTGTTCAGAAAGTGTTGTATAAATGGAACATTCTTCTGTTGTCCATAACAGGACATCTACCTGGTCATTCGTCACCCAACCACACCCTCTTAATATGCATGAAATATAATATTCAATAATGCACTCCATGACAAGGAAAATATACAGGTAATCTTTATGAACCAGGAATATATCCTTAAATGGAATAATGTAGCAGGTGGAAGCATGGTTTAGTATTAAAGTCTTTCCCAATGCAAGAGTCTACATATGCTTTGAAAATAAACTGCTAGCTAATCCCAGTACCATTTATTGAGACCTCTAAACACTCTGTAGCCCTTGTGTTTTCTTATATGATCACAAATATGACAAGCATGTTCTCGCCCAAAATGTGAACGTTTCGCAGTAAAGCGTTGTCTCCAGGTGAAGTAGTGCTCATAAGCTTCCTGGTTATGGTCTGGAAATTTGAGATGTTCTGCAAGTTCCTGAGGGGATTTGAAATCGTTCACATGAATGAATGAATCTGCAGGAAGGAATTCCTCATAGTTCTCCCTGGGTGGACTGAGAACCACAGGAACTGTGCCAACTTTCATGGAGTTAAACAGGTTCTCAGTGAAGTAGTATTTGTGGCTGGAGCTCTCAAATGAGAAGTAGAATTTACAACTAGACAAGGTAGCCTTATAGTCCTTAATGTACCAGTTGAAGGATCTACCATAAGCCTCTATTTTGACGTGTTTGCTCAGTTCATTAAAATATTTCACTCTGCTATAGTTGGAGTTCCAGTTACTGATGACCCAGCACACCAATTTGTCCTTTGGTTGTATTGTAAAGGATTTGTCCTTCTCAGAGACTTCTATGATTCTCCCATAAGGCACCCAGACATCTGAATCTCTCCTATAATTTGCAGTCAGATTGAATAAATCATCTGTTCCAGTCCATCTTGGTGTATTATAAAGGAGACTCCATGTTCATCCACACACACTTCTGGTGTGGACGTGGCATGTTTATCAGGTTTGGTAAATCGCCATCGATATGAAACATAACACCATGGGCTTTGTAATACTGTCTTCTGTCATCTGTAATGTGACAACCTTTAATACCATACTCTGAACCACAGGCTTCTCCTTGAAATGTAAAACCAAAAGGCCATGACCAAAGTAATATGATGCTGTCAATACTCCTCCAAAAATCAGAAAGATTATTAAGGCTGTAGCACATCAAAGCCAATGTGAAGTGGTGCAAAAATCAGAAAGAGATGCAGCAGGAGATGCTGAAAACATCCTACTGAATATTTAGATGTCATCTTTTATGTTTTGGAGAAGAGAGAAATAAAACACATGAACTTCTGGTTTTGGCAGAAGAATAACAGGCAGCAGGAGATGCTGAAAATGTCCTGTCGATGGTGTTGATGTTATCTTCTACTCTCCAGAGAAGACAGAAATAAAGCAATGGTTTGTCATTGCCTCCTAACCTGAAGAATTCACTCATTAAAGATTTTTCAGTCGCTGCATTAGGAGACAGGGGGACAGATGCATGTCAGGAAATGCAGCGCAAAACATGATTTGACTGCAAAATGCACTAAATCTGAAAATAACATTTGAGATTATTAAGGCTGTAGTGTTTATACTGTTTATTTATACTGTTTATATTGTTTAAGTGTTTAGTCTATGTCTAGTTCCTATCTAGAGTGTTTATACTGTTTATATTGTTTGTTTTTTCAATTATTCTATTTTTATTTATTGCATTGCCTGTTGCACCGTGGGTCAGAGAGGACTGATATTTCATCTGTGCTGTATGTCGAGCATGTATAGCATATTTGACAATAAAGTTGACTTGACTTGACATCAAAGCCAATGTGAAGTGGTGCAAATGGTTAACTGCAATCTAAAGATAATGTGGTATAAAATAAAGTTTATTCTTTTGACTCATGTTAGTACAAGTGTGGAGTCATTAATATTGCTGATATTGCTGTAGCTATCTCTCCTTCTTCCCTCAACATACCTCCCCCCAGTCATCGCAGCAGCCCCCTCCTCCCCCACCTCAACACAGATTCCTCCATGCATCACTGCAGACCAGGTCAGAGGTCAACTGAGGAAGCTTCACCCTAGGAAAGCAGCAGGCCCAGACAAGGTGTGTCCCCGACTACTGAAGACCTGCGCTGCTGAACTGGGTGAACCACTCCAACGCATCTTCAACCTCAGCCTGCAGCTAGGGAGAGTGCCCACCCTCTGGAAGACATCATGCATCGTTCCAGTTCTCAAGAAGACCCGGCTCAGTGAGCTGAATGACTTCCGACCGGTGGCACTCACTTCACATCTGATGAAGACCTTTGAGTGGCTCTTCTTCAGTCTCCTCAGACCCCAGGTGCAACATGCTCAGGACTGTCTGCAGTTTGCATACCGGGTAGTTGTTGGTGTGGAAGACGCCATCCTCTACCTGCTACACCGAGCCCACTCGCATCTGGATAAGGGAAATGGCACAATGAGGATCCTCTTCTTGGATTTCTCGAGTGCCTTCAACACCATCCAGCCCCTTATGCTTCAGGACAAACTGAACAGGATGCGAGTGGACCCCTGCCTGGTCACCTGAATCTCCAGCTACCTCACCGACAGGCCGCAGTACGTCAGGCTGAAGGACATCACATCTGACACTGTGATTAGCAGCACTGGAGCACCCCAGGGCACGGTGCTGGCCCCTCTTCTCTTCACCCTGTACACCGCGGACTTCTGCTACAACTCGGAGCTGTGTCACATTCAGGAGTTCGCCAATGACACAGCCATCGTGGGGTGCATCAGGGACGACAGAGAGGAGGAGTATAGGAGCCTGGTGAGGGACTTTGCCATTTGGTGCAACAAGAACCATCTGCAGCTCAACACCTCGAAGACCAAGGAGTTGGTCATTGACTTTGGGAGGTCCAGACCAAGGTCACGACCAGTTCTGATTGAGAGAGTTGAGGTGGAGGCTGTGGATTCCTACAAGTACCTCGGGCTGTGGCTGGACAGCAAGCTGGACTGGACTTGCAACACCAACCACTTGTAAAGGAAGGGACAGAGCAGGCTATACTTCTTGAGGAGGCTGTGGTCCTTTAACATCTGCAGGAAATTCCTGTGGATGTTCTATCAGTCCGTGTTTGCCAGTGTCCTGTTTTACACCGTGGTGTGCTAGGGGAGGCAGCGCATCCAAGAAAGACACATCCAGGTTGGACAAACTGATCAGGCGGGCCGGCTCTGTGGTCGGCATGAAGCTGGACTCTCTGGTGATGGTGGCAGAGAATAGGCCTATGGACAAACTACTGAACATCATGGACGATGCCAGTCACCCTCTGCACACCGTCATCAGCAACCAGAGGAGCCTGTTCAGTGACAGAATGCTCCTTCCCAAGTGAAGGACTAACAGACTTAAAAACTCCTTTGTCCCTCACACCATCAGACTGTACAACTCCTCTCTGGGGGCGAGGAGGGGTAATAGGAGGACAGAGGACGGGAAGGAGCAGCAGTAGCCTAGCCTGACAAAAAGCAATACTGGACAATGTGCAATATAAATGTGCAATTTAATGTGCAATACCTCTCCTGCTGGCCTCCCCCCCCCCCATATCATATTCTTTTATATATATATATATATATATATATATATATATATATATATATATATATATATATATATATAAATAAATACTTAATTTAATTTATCTCAAAGTTTTCTCTATTTTCGATTCTCCTGTAATGGTGCTGCTGTAATTTTAATTTCCCTGAGGAAACCCTCCCAAAGGCATCAGTAAAGTTCTATCTAATCTAATCTAATCTAATCTAATCTAATCTAATCTAATCTAATCTAATCTAATCTAATCTAATCCCCCGATTGCTCCCTGTCTTCCATATCCTTCTCTCCCACACCTGCCACTTTCATGTCCTCTCTCACCACATCCATGCATCTCCTCTTTGGCCTTCCTCATTTTCATGTGCCTGGCAGCTCCATCCTCAACATTCTCCTTCCCACATGCTCTGCATCTCTTCTCAGGATGTGCCCATACCATCTCAGTCTCATCTCTCTTAGCTTAATTCCCAAGCTCCCCACATATGCTGTCCCTCTGATGTGCTCGTTCCTTATCCTGTCCAACCTTGTAACTCCCATCGCAAACCTTAACATCCTCAACTCCGCCACCTCCAACTTTGCTTCTTTGTTAAGGGTACAATCTCCAATCCATACATCACAGCTGGTCTCACTACTGTCTTATACATCTTGAACAACACTGAAAATGCTGATGCTATATGTAAAAAGGCTAGCCAAAGACTATTTTTAATCAGAAGACTGAAGGGCTTTGGAGTCAGCTGTAATATTCTTGAGAGAACATATGTCAGTCTGATAGAGAGTGTCCTTACCTCCAATATCTCTGTCTGGTATGGTCACTTGACCTTATATAATAAGAACAAGTTGTCCAGAATTGTTAAAATGGCAGGGAAAATTATAGGACAACCTCAAAAAACACGAGAAAATTTACACAGCACTGCAGTACACAGACAAACCATGAACATATTAGATGATGATACCCACCCCCTTTACTCTGAGTTTGAGCTGCTTCCTCTAGGGCGGCGATATAGAGTACACATGGCAAGGAAAAAAAAATTATAAAAGATCCTTTTATCCCAAATGCAATTTCTCTGGTCAATAAACTATGGAAAAGCTAGATGGAAAGGAAGTGTGGCCAAGAGCACTATAGATGAGCTGGAATTGGTACTACTGACTTGATATGATGTGTATGCATGTGTGTAGGTTACATGTGAGGTGCTGTGTTAATTCTTTGGATATATGTTTGTCTAATGGAATGAAAGTGTTTTTTCCCCTCCTTTTTATGTGTTTTGTATTATTTTTGTCAGTGAGACCAAAGACAATTTTCATGTAGGACATGACAAAGTATATTCTATTCTATTACCTTTCACTTTTGCTGGGACTTTCCTATCGCTAACGACTCCCAAAATCCTTCTCCAACTGCTCCACCCTGCCTGCACTCTCTTTCTCACCTTACTATCGCAGCCCCCATTTTCCTGCACAGTTGACCCCAGGTACTTGAATTCACCAACTTTCTTTACGTCTACTCCTTGCATCTTCACTACACTCTCATCCCCATTCTCATTGATGCACAAGCATTCTGTTTTGATACTGCTCACCTTCAGTCCTCTTCGTTCCAATGCATCCCTCCATCTCTCCAAACCCAACTCAACCTCCTTTCTACTTTCACCACATATCACAATATCATCCGCAAACATCATGTTCCATGGTGACTCTTGCCTCACTTCGTCCATCAAGCTATCCATCACTATGGCAAACAAGAAAGGACTCAAAGCAGATCCTTGATGGAGTCCCACCTTCACCTTGAACCATTCAGTCGTTCCAACTCCACACCTCACTGCTGTTTCACTGTTCTCATACATGTCTTGCACCCCTCTAAAATACTTCTCATTCACTCCACACTTTCTCATACAATACCATAACTCATCTCTCGGTACTCTATCGTATGCCTTCTCCAGGTCTACAAACATACAATGTAGCTTTCTCTGGCCTTCCCTGTACTTCTCCATTAACATTCTTAAAGCAAACACTGCATCCAACGTGCTCTTCCTTGGCATAAACCCGTAATGCTGTTCACAGATTGCTACCTCTCTTCTCAATCTCCCCTCCAATACCCTTTCCCATAGCTTCATGGTGTGGCTTATCAATTTTATCCCTCTGTAATTAAGAGGCATCAAAATCCCCCACAAAACTAACTGCTGCTAATAATCTACAAATCGTTATTAATTAAAAAGAGAACATGCAATCAGTTACAGCTCCTGTTTCCTCTCCATTTTTCACCAACTTCATACTGGTTGCACAATCCTCCTTCAAATGCATGTATATGAGTGTAGCAGTCCATGTAGGTGGGTGGAGCACAGAAGGACGGCAGGACAGAACTGATCTCACAAAACTCTCTTTTATTTGCACTTTGCAGTTGCAAACACACACTCAGACACATGCACACACATCAGCTGTCTGGTTGTCGAGAGAGCTCTCTCTGCTCTCACTCTCTCTCCTTAAATAGGGCGCGGTCACTGGGAAGACACACAAACACATTAATTAACAACAGGTGTAGTGATTCTGCCATTTAACTTCCCTGACTCCGCCCTCCTGTCACAGACCGATGCTAGACCACGCCCCTGCTGCCACATACCCCCACCGCCCGACTCAGGCCGGGCAGCTGTCTGGCCCGCAGCTGACTCCTCCCCCCCCCCCCCCCCCCGACGGGAGAGGAAGTCCGCCACGACCACCTGCACCCCCGGCCTGTGGATCACCTTGAAGTTAAAGGGTTGGAGTGCCAGATACCAACGGGTGATCCGCGCATTGGCATCCTTCATGCGGTGGAGCCACTGGAGGGGCGTGTGGTCAGAACAGAGGGTGAAAGGGTGTCCCAGCAGGTAGTACCGGAGGGCAAGGACCACCCACTTGATCGCCAGGCACTCCTTCTCGATGGTACTGTAGCGCCCCTCACGCACCGACAGCTTGCGACTAATGTACAAGATGGGGCGATCCTCCCCCTCCACCTGCTGGGACAAAACGGCCCCCAGCCCTCTGTCCGACGCATCCGTCTGCAACATAAAGGGGAGAGAAAAGTCAGGGGAGTGTAAAAGTGGCCCCCCACACAGCGCAGCCTTAACCTTAGAAAAAGCCCGCTGGCATTGCTCCGTCCACTGGACCAGATCTGGTGCCCCCTTTTTAGTCAGATCAGTCAGTGGGCTGGTGAAGTCTGAATAATTAGGTATAAACCTACGATAATAGCCAGCCAGCCCCAGGAACTGTCTCACCCCCTTTTTGGTCTTGGGCCTCGGGCAGGCCGCAATCGCTGCAGTCTTGTTAATTTGGGGACGCACCTGCCCGTTGCCCAAGTGGAAGCCCAGATACCGTACTTCCACCCGCCCAATCGCACAATTCTTTGGGTTGGCCGTGAGACCCGCCCATCTCAGCGACCTAAGGACGGCCCTCAGGTGTTGTAGGTGCCGCGGCCAGTCATTACTATAAATAATGATATCGTCTAAGTACGCTGCCACATAGGTGGCGTGGGGGCGGAGGACCCTGTCCATCAGCCGCTGAAACGTAGCGGGTGCCCCAAACAGCCCAAAAGGAAGTGTGATGAATTGGTGTAAGCCGAACGGTGTGGAAAAGGCCGTTTTTTCACGGGATAATGGAGTCAAGGGGATCTGCCAATAACCCTTTGTTAAATCCAGTGTCGAGTAAAAATGAGCCATGCCTAGCCAATCGAGCAACTCATCAATACGAGGCATTGGGTACGCATCGAATTTAGACACCGCGTTGACTTTTCTATAGTCCACACAGAACCGGACCGACCCGTCGGCCTTGGGTACCAAGACCACCGGGCTGCTCCAGTCACTGTGGGACTCCTCGACGATGCCCATTTCGAGCATGGCCTCGAGTTCTTCCCGAACCACCTTTTTCTTGTGTTCGGGTAACCTGTAAGGGCGGCTACGCACTACCACCCCCGGGGGCGTCTCAATGTGGTGCTCTATGAGGTTAGTGCGGCCGGGCAGGGGTGAGAACACGTCCGAAAACTCGGTCTGCAACTGGGCAACCTCCGGGAGTTGGGTCGGGGAGAGGTGGTCTCCACAGGGGACCGGAGAGGGACGTGATGCTAATGTTCCTTTTTGAACCTCCGGCCCCAACTCCGCCTTCTCCGGAACCACTGACACCAACGCCACGGGGACCTCCTCGTTCCAGAGTTTGAGTAGGTTGAGGTGGTAAATCTGTAGCGCCCCACCCCTGTCCATTCGCTTTACCTCATAGTCGACGTCCCCGACTCGCCGTGTGACCTCAAAGGGTCCTTGCCACTTGGCGACTAATTTAGAGCTCGATGTGGGCAACAGTACGAGTACTTTCTCTCCTGGTGCAAACTCTCTAAGGCGCGTACCCTTGTCGTACAGGCGGGTTTGCTGTTCTCGGGCCTGCCGCAAATTCTCCTGGGTTAGGTGTGTGAGTGTGTGGAGTTTTGCGCACAGATCAATAACGTATTGAATTTCATTTTTGCTTGGTGAAGGTCCCTCCTCCCAATTTTCCCGCAGCACGTCTAAAATGCCACGCGGCTTACGCCCATATAATAATTCAAACAGGGAGAACCCCGTGGAGGCTTGGGGGACCTCTCGCACTGCAAAGAGCAAGGGTTCGAGCCATTTATCCCAGTTACGCGCGTCCTCACTTACAAATTTTTTAATTATGTTTTTAAGGGTGCGATTAAACCGTTCCACTAAACCGTCCTTTTGTGGGTGATACACGCTGGTGCGGATCAGCTTAATACCTAATAACCCATACAGTTCGTTCAGTGTTTGTGACATAAACGAGGTGCCTTGATCAGTCAGAATCTCTTTCGGGATTCCAACTCGGGAGATGACGCGGAAGAGTGCCTCCGCAATACTGCGTGCTGAGATATTGCGAAGAGGCACTGCTTCCGGGTATCGCGTTGCATAGTCCACCAGAACTAATATAAAGCGGTACCCTCGTGTTGACTGATCTAATGGCCCGACGAGATCCATCCCAATTCTTTCGAATGGGGTCTCGGTTAACGGTAGAGGGTGCAAAAGCGCTTTTGGAATGGCCGCTGGATTTACTAACTGGCATTTGCGGCATGCCGTACACCACCTACGGACATCGCTGCGACTCCCCGGCCAATAGAATCGGGCCATTATTCGGGCTAGTGTTTTATCCTGCCCTAAATGTCCAGCCATGGGATTAAAGTGAGCCGCCTTGAATACCAATTTCCGGCGGCTCTTCGGAGTTAAAAGCTGCATGACTCGCTCTTTAGTTTGAGTGTCCTGCGTCACTTGGTATAATCTATCCTTCATAATCACGAAGTAGGGGAAGGACGGGGTGGCGTTCGGCTGGATCGTTTGACCATCGATTACTCTCACTTGGTCAAACGCATGCCGCAGAGTCTTGTCTCGCGATTGCTCTAATGGGAAATCTGCGAGGGATTCCCCAATAGAGAGAGGAGGAGCCGGCGGCTCCTCACTCTGGCGCAGAGATGACGTAGATGGCTCTGTGACAGCTGCTCCCGCCAAAGCGACACCGGGACCTCCCCCTGTCAAATGGCAGGACCCACTCTGTACTGTGTCATTAAACCCTGAAATCCCGGCCAATCAGTCCCCAAAATGAAAGAGTGGGTAAGGCGAGGATTAACCGCCGCCTTCACTATAAATTTTTCCCCTCTGAAAATAATGTGGACCGACACTAAAGGGTTGTTGTGAACATCCCCGTGCACACACAACACCTTCACCAATTGTGTTCCCCCCAAAGCCTCGTCTTGCACCAGGTTTTGGTGGATTGAGGTCTGATTACAGCCAGAATCCACCAACGCCTGATATGTATCCCCTTGGATACTCACCGGTATGTGATACGCTCCGGCCTGATCGAGGGCGGCTCCTGGCACGTTGGGGATCCGAACCACCGCGCCCACCTCCATTATCAAGCACTGCTGTTGGAGGTGGCCCGGTTCCCCGCAGTGCCAGCAAACCGGCCCGGGCTTCCTCTCTGCACTAGTGCTCTGGGGCTCACTCACCTGAGGGGGGGGAGAGACAGACACAGAAGGGAGACACAGAAGGGCACCGTGGGTGCGGCAGGCTGGCTGAGGTGGCGCCGGCCCCCATCTCCGCGGTGGGGGAATGGGGCGGGGAGAAGACACAGGAGGAGGGGAGAGAGAGGAGAGAAGAGGTTGTCTGCTGTCCTGCTGTCGGGACAGCCGCCAGATGATCCTCCGCCAGCTCGATTGCCTAATCCAGCGACGCCGGGCGGTGGCACTGGACCCACTCTGCGGTTCCCGCTGGTAGACGCGCGATGAACTGTTCCAGTACCACCTGGTCGATGAGTCCCTCGGCGTCGCAGCTGTCGGCCCTCAACCACTGCCAGCAGGTGTCCCGGAGTTGCTGGCCAAACGCGAATGGCTAGCTGACTTCCTCCAAGTGCAGAGCGCAGAAACACTCATGTTGTTGCTCTGGGGTGCGTCCCACCTGCTGGAGGACGGCCCGGCAAAGGTCCGCGTAGGCCAGCCGGCGGTCGGCGGGGAGCTGTAGCGCAGCCAGCTGCGCCTCTCCCGTTAGCAGGGGGAGGAGGCATGCCGCGAGCTGTTCCACCGGCCACCCCGAGGTCTCTGCTACCTGCTCAAAGAGCATGAAGAATGCCTCGGGGTCGTCCTGTGGGCCCATCTTCGTGAGGGTGAGGGGGGAAGGGCCCGCGGTGGTGGAGATGGTGGACCCCGCCGACGCGAGGAGGTGCCGGAACGCCCGACGATCTTCCTGTTGCGCCAGCACCAGAGCCTCGAACCATTGTTATTGCTCCTTTCGGAGGGCGAGCAGCGCCTGGTGCTGGCTCTGTTGGGCCGTGGCAAGGGCGTGGATCAGGTCGGCGAAGGTGGAGGACTCCATGGGGCTGTTGTCTTCTGTGCTCGGATCCCGGGTTTCGGCACCACTGTAGCAGTCCATGTAGGTGGGTGGAGCACAGAAGGACACCAGGACAGAACTGATCTCACAAAACTCTCTTTTATTTGCACTTTGCAGTTGCAAACACACACTCAGACACACGCACACACATCAGCCGTCTGGTTGTCGAGAGAGCTCTCTCTGCTCTCACTCTCTCTCCTTAAATAGGGCGCGGTCACTGGGAAGACACACAAACACATTAATTAACAACAGGTGTAGTGATTCTGCCACTTAACTTCCCCAACTCCACCCTCCTGTCACAGACTGATGCTAGACCACGCCCCCGCTGCCACAATGAGTAAGAAAAGCACTCGGCATGTTTTCACCTTATGAATGCAATGCCATTTTTTTTCATACTATCACACTGTAATTCTACCTGAAAACAAATGCAAACAGTTTGACACCTGATCCATTGAGTGATCTTATAAGTACTGGTACCTTTATTACTCAAAACTGTTTAATGAATGTTCAACAAGTGAGTGAGTGACTTTGCGTTCAAGTTATTTATCCGAGTCACACAGTAAGTGGCTAACACCAAACTGTCCCCAATGTGAACTGTGATGGTTATTACCATGAAGGTATTTATCAATGTGATAAACTAGTTTCCTATAAAGTGAACCCACTTTTGGTGCCATCTCAATTCCACTGTGTAAAACAAAAGGTGAAACTTTAAATGTGAAAAATTTCACTTCCATGTCAATACAATGATAATGATTGAAATATAATGAATTGAAAGCTAATTCAAAGTCAGAGTCTGCTTTATTGTCAATACTGCAATATGTACAGGACATACAGAAGATTGAAATTGTGTTACTCTCAAACATATGATGCAGCTAGCCTGGGCCCGCCCATCCTAAGCGTGACACAACACGAGGACCTGTTGCGAGCTTAGTCTGGCAAGGCAAGCTATCTCCAGCTCTTCCAAGCTCCGGAAAAATCGGGAGCCAATCAACTTTGAGCATCTCCAACGGCCCTGGGTAGAGGCGTGTTCAAGGCAGTGACGTAGTAGAACTGCGACTGGAAGCCATAGATTGTTTACAGAATCATGCTGTATTGAAAGCATTCAACGGGAAGTTCTCATTGAAAACGGAGCAAAGAGCAGCCCTGGAGGTATTTATTGAAAGGAAGGACGTTTTCGCCTTGCTCCCGACTGGCTTCGGTAAGAGTTTAATCTACCAGTTAGCCCCGCTGGTAGCCAAATCAATGGGACTCAGCGAGAATCCTATCGTCGCGTCACATACATCAGAGGAAAGAGTGATGTGATTGGTTTAAGCTTCATCACAGCCTTTTCTGGCTTCGACCAGTAGCAAACTGAGGCATTTCAGGGAGGCGGGTCAACCACGCACTTTGGGAAATGGTTGGGCTTAATATCTTTGCCAGACCAATAGCTCGCAGAGCTTTGAAGTCGCGTTAGCCAGACTATGATGCAGCAATAAACACCAGACATTAAATAAACGCTAAGCGTAAAATATATGACTAATACACACTAATCGTAAGATTCATCTCATCTCATCATCTCTAGCCGCTTTATCCTTCTACAGGGTCGCAGGCAAGCTGGAGCCTATCCCAGCTGACTACGGGCGAAAGGCGGGGTACACCCTGGACAAGTCGCCAGGTCATCACAGGGCTGACACATAGACACAGACAACCATTCACACTCACATTCACACCTACGGTCAATTTAGAGTCACTGGTTAACCTAACTTGCATGTCTTTGGACTGTGGGGGAAACCGGAGCACCCGGAGGAAACCCACGCGGACACGGGAAGAACATGCAAACTCCACACAGAAAGGCCCTTGCCGGCCCCGGGGCTCGAACCCCGGACCTTCTTGCTGTGAGGCGACAGCGCTAACCACTACACCACCGTGCCGCCCTAATCGTAAGATTATTACAATATATATATATATAGTCATATCTAGCAAACAGGCAACAGCTAATCTCTATTGGTGTTCATAAATCATCCACTGTTACTGTTGCTCAAGGTGTGCCTCAGGGTTCTGTCCTTCATCCCCTTCTTTTTATATTATATATTTCTCTTATAGGCCAGATTATTCATAACCATGGCCTTAACTTTCATTGTTATGCTGATGCCATTCAAATCTACATCACTATCACCCCTTCCATAGCCTCTGTTCAGCTGACCTTGCATCACTGACCTTAAGCAATGGTTGCATAAGAACTGCCTTAAACTTAATGCTAGCAAAACGGAGGTTCTATTAGTAGGTACCAAAAGACAGGTTCTGAACTTCTCCAGTTTTACTATTGATGTTGATGGTGTGTCTATTAGTCCTTCCCAAGTTATAAAAAACCTTGGAGTTCTCTTTGACTCCACCCTTACGTTTGAACCCCATCTTAAACTAATTACTAAGAATGCTTTATTTCTCCTCCACAATATTGCACGTCTCCTCCCTCTTCTCTTGGAAACTGATGCTAAAATGTTGGTCAATGCATTTATTTTTTCTCGTCTTGACTATTGCAATTCTCTCTTTTATGGTCTCCCTGCCACATTGCTCAATCACCTGCAGTCCATCCAAAACGCAGCAGCTAGAGTCCTCACACTCACCAAGCGCACTGCTCACATCACTCCTGTTTTACAGCAACTGCATTGGTTGCCAGTTATTTCTCAGATCAAATACAAAATCTTGCTTTTAACCTATAAAGCTCTTCATGGTCTCCCCCCTTCCTATCTCTGTTAGCTAATTCATTTGTACTGTCCCTCCTGCTTCCTCAGATCTTCTGTCTGTGGACTTCTGACTGTCCCACATTTTAAACTGGCATCTATGGGTGGCAGATCTTTCAGTGTTGCTGCTCCTAAACTTTGGAACTCATTACCACAATCGCTTCGTGACTGTTCGACTCTCTCTTCCTTCAAAGCTAACTTGAAAACTTTTCTCTTTACCTGACACTACTCTTCCTAGTGTGGCTTTTTTGTTGTTGTTGTTAACTCCTGTGTAAAGCGTCCTTGGGTTTGTGAAAGGCGCTATATAAATTGAACTCATTATTATTATTATTTATCAAAATGATTTCAGGATGTGTGTAAAATAACTTAATACTGTTTCTGCCTGATCTTCTCCACGGCAGTTGGTATGATGAGCCTTACACAATCCAATCCAATATTATAATCAGACTGAGCACTTTTTTTGCATATTGCACACATCTGAGCTTTAGATTTTAATCATAAACAAGGACAAATTTCCTCTTTACATCTGTAAAAGATGTTTATGTCCTAGAAGAGTGGAGGTTGATAACACCACATGCTTAGCGTTATGTAACACAAATAAATAATTTCTATTTCAAAAACACGTTTATGACTTTGTACTGAGCTTCACACACACATTGACAATGAAATGTCCCTTCGTGTTGACAAACTGTGATTGAAATACTTTGGCTATTTGTAGTTAAATATTGAACTTTTTAAACCTTTTCAATTGAGAATGAATACTTAAAAGCAGGAAGAACATTTCAGTATGTTTCAAATATGTATGTAAAGAATATCTCATCTCATCTCATTATCTCTAGCCGCTTTGTCCTGTTCTACAGGGTCACAGGCAAGCTGGAGCCTATCCCAGCTGACTACGGGCGAAAGGCGGGGTACACCCTGGACAAGTCGCCAGGTCATCACAGGGCTGACACAGACAACCATTCACACTCACATTCACACCTACGGTCAATTTAGAGTCACCAGTTAACCCAACCTGCATGTCTTTGGACTGTGGGGGAAACCGGAGCACCCGGAGGAAACCCACGCGGCCACGGGGAGAACATGCAAACTCCAAACAGAAAGGCCCTCGTCGGCGACGGGGCTCAAACACGGACCTTCTCACTGTGAGGCGACAGCGCTAACCACTAAACCACCGTGCCACCCGTAAAGAATATCTCATCTCATCTCATCATCTCTAGCCACTTTGTCCTTCTACAGGGTCGCAGGCAAGCTGGAGCCTATCCCAGCTGACTACGGGCGAAAGGCGGGGTACACCCTGGACAAGTCGCCAGGTCATCACAGGGCTGACACATAGACACAGACAACCATTCACACCCACATTCACACCTACGGTCAATTCAGAGTCACCAGTTAACCTAACCTGCATGTCTTTGGACTGTGGGGGAAACCAGACCACCCAGAGGAAACCCACGCGGACACGGGGAGAACATGCAAACTCCACACAGAAAGGCCCTCGCCGGCCCTGGGGCTCGAACCCAGGACCTTCTTGCTGTGAGGCGACAGCGCTAACCACTACACCACCGTGCCGCCCTAAAGAATATCTATATTCAATAAAAAAAAATTGTGTGTTTGTGTATATATATATAAAACACACACACACACACACACAGGGTGTTTCAAAAAATTTGACATCATTCCACAATCTAATAACTTTGCCAATTTTTGTTCAATTGACCTCAAATTTTAACAGCATGTGTGGAAACAGGTCAAAATTTTATGTTTAATGTTTTTATCTTTTTAGGTACAGTATATGTGACGGGGTGCTTGGTGTGTCTATCCACTCAATCCTAGCACACCTATAGTACTCCTGCGTTGTGTTCTGTGAGCCTGCGGTTGGTGAGACAGTAATGATGAGACTCTGAGGCAACTGGTGCTGGCAATGACCATTCTTTTATTTCTCTGTCTGTATGTAAGAAAAATAAACAGTCATTTGTAGACAATGTGCACAGTGAATCCCTCCCATACACTCGTACACCCATATGTGCTGAGGCCTATGACTCCCTTCTCTCAGCTTGCAAACCGCGGACTGAGCTGAACAGCTTTTTTTGTCGCTTTGAGAGCCGCAGCGATGTTGGAGCTGGCATTGTGCTGCCCCCACCACCCCCTGCATCTGTCTTAAACATCAGACAATCAGATGTCTTTCACCTTTTTAGCCGCTGTAATCCAAGGAAAAGTCCTGGCCCTGACAACATCTGTGGTAATATCCTGAAGCACTGTGCAGAACAGTTAGCCCCTGTGTTCACTGACATTTTTAGTTCCTCCCTTAACCTCTGTAAAGTCCCTACCCTGTGGAAAACATCTACAATTGTACCTGTGCCAAAACTGCCAAGACCCAAGGAGCCCAATGACTTCCGACCAATAGCGCTGACATCCTTGATCATGAAGTGCCTGGAGTGTCTGGTAAAGAGGTACATTGTATTCCAAACTCACCATCTTATGGACCCCGTGCAATTTGCTTATCAAGACTCCAGGGGGGTGGAGGATGCAATCTTGACATTAATGCACCTTCTGTATACTCACCTTGAGAAACCAAAGACTCATGCTAAGATTTTATTTGTGGACTTTTCATCTGCTTTTAACACCATGCAACCTACGATTCTTGCAGATATTTTAGCCAATGAATTTTATCTT
This sequence comes from Neoarius graeffei, assembly GCF_027579695.1. Lineage (NCBI taxonomy): Eukaryota > Metazoa > Chordata > Actinopteri > Siluriformes > Ariidae > Neoarius > Neoarius graeffei. The sequence goes on along the minus strand of NC_083570.1, from coordinate 123,798,206 downwards.
AATACAGGTATTAAGATAAAATTCATTGGCTAAAATATCTGCAAGATATTGAGGGAATTGTGAAACCACTCACCCACATCTGCAATTTATCTTTTCAATCAGGTACATTTCCAGACAAAATGAAAATTGCAAAAATGATACCATTGTTTAAAACCGGAGATAGACACCCTTTCACAAACTACAGGCCTGTTCCTTTAGTCCCCCAATTCTCCAAAATACTCGAAAAACCGTTTTCAGATAGACTGGACAAATTCATTGAAAAACACAACCTCCTTACAGACAGTCAATATGGATTCAGAACGGACAGATCAACATCGATGGCACTAATGGAACTAATAGAGGAAATCACAAACTGTATAGACAATAAAAAAATAGCAATTGGAGTATTTGTGGACCTAAAAAAAAAGCATTCGATACCATTGATCACAGCATATTATTAAGTAAACTAGAAAAGTGTGGTGTTAGGGGAGTTGGGCGGAGCTGGCTGTTGAGCTATCTAAGAAACAGGCAACAGTTTGTGCAGATAGGTGACCATAAATCTGATTTCATGAACATTACATGCGGGGTACCACAGGGGTCAATATTAGGCCCGAAATTATTCATATTATACATCAATGACATATGTAGAGTTTTGCAAGTACTGAAATTTGTTTTGTTTGCAGACGACACCAACATTTTTTGTTCCGGTGAGAATTGGCAGCAGACTTTGGAGACAATCACAACTGAAATAAATAAATAAACTAAAACTATGGTTTGACAAAAATAAATTATCATTAAATCTAAGCAAAACAAAGATCATGTTGTGTGGGAGACACAAAATAGATTGTAATGTAGAATTGATAATAGATAATACTAAGGTAGAAATGGTACAGGAAATTAAATTTCTTGGTGTGATTTTGGATCATAAAGTCTGCTGGAAACCTCATGTAGGATACGTACGAGCAAAACTGGCAAAGTGCTCAGCAAATCTGTGAAAAACAAAACATATTCTTGATTGCAAATCTTTGTGTACTCTATATTACTCGTTATTTTTGCCATATCTGACTTACTGTGTCAAAGTCTGGGGAAACACCTACAAAATCACTCTGCAGCCGATATGTACAATACAGAAAAGAACAATAAGGACAATAAACAAAACAGGATACAGAGATCACACAAACCCACTATTCATAAAATCACACATGTTGAAATTTATGGATCTGGTCAAATTCAGAACAGCACAAATAACGTACAAAGCGAGAAATAATCTATTGCCAAAAATATACAAGGAATTTTCAGTGAGAGAGAGGGGGGATATAATCTAAGGGGAGACCTAAATTTTAAAACACTTAAGGTTCGAACAAATATGAAAAGCATGTGCGTATCGAGCTGTGGGGTGACTTTATGGAACAGACTGGAGACAGAAATAAAACAAAGTGCAAATATAAATCTGTTTAAAAAAAGGTACAAAAAAATTTTTTAAACAAGTACATGGAAGAGGAAGTATGTTAACGGAGGATGATAAATCTATAAATAGAATAGGGTTGATTGTTATATTAGAACTAACTTAGTATATGGTATATATGGTATATATTTATTTATGGGGATAGTTTATATATTTATATTTACAGGGATATGTATGTAGTATATATTTATTTTTGTATGTAGTATATATTTATTTTTGTAATTATATATTTATATAGATATTCATGAAGCGTATATATGGTATATATTTATATTGGTGTATTAATGTAGTTAGGATTTCGGGGTAGTTAAAAATGGGTGGGAAATTAAAAAAAGTATTGTACTTCTTCCCACTCCTTTTTCAAACAATGTGCGGTGTTTTGTAATTGTGGCAGCGGGGGCGTGGTCAAGCGCTGGTCTGTGACCGGAGAGCGGAGTCAGGGAAGGTAAGTGGCAGAATCACTACACCTGTCGTTAATTAATGTGTTTGTGTGTCTTCCCAGTGACCGCGCCCTATTTAAGGAGAGAGAGCAGAGGGAGCTCTCTCCCCAACCAGACGACTGATGTGTGTGCGTGTCTGAGTGTGTGAGAGAGTGCAGAGATTCGCTGAAAAGCTGAATAAAGCAAGTTTTGTGAACTCAGTTCTGTCCTGCCGTCCTTCTGTGCTCCACCCACCTACACGAACTGTCACAGTAATGTCTTAGCTCTTTGTTATTTTATTTTTTAATTTCTCGTTTTCTTTCTTTTGTATGTACAAATAGTTACATACTTTTTTTTATACATGTTCGAAATAAAATAAATTCATTCATTCATTCATTCATTAATACAGGTATTATTTATTGGATCATGGACTTTCGAAACAGTAGAGTCCAGCAGGTCAGAGTGGGCTCATTTCTATCTGATGTGATGGCAACATCCACAGGTTCCCCACAAGGATGTGTTTTATCGCCTTTATTATTTATCTTATATGCAAATGCATGCACTAGTACTTTACAAAACAGGCATTTTATTAAATATGCAGATGACACTGTTATCGTGAGCCTTCTACAGGAAGGGGAGATGGATCATGGGCCAGTTTTAGACTTCTTTTTAGAATGGTGCAATAAGTCTCAATTTTAAATAGCAATAAGACTAAAGAAATGCCCATAGATTTTAGAAAGTCACAACAATCCATCGACACCGTTATTAATGGGGAGACTATTCAGGTTGTCACAAACTACAAATATCTTGGTGTTGCGCTAGATAATAAGCTTAAATGGGATTCATGGACTGATCTTTTGTACACCAAGACACAGCAAAGAATGTACTTTTTAAAGAAATTGCTTGTTTTTAATGTTAACAATAAAATGCTCCAAATGTTTTATACTGCTTTTATTGAAAATGTTTTAACTTGCTGTAGCATCTGCTGGTTTGGAAACGCCACTGAGTCACAGAAAAAGACAATCAGAAGGATGGTTACAACTGCCAGCAAGTTTCTTGGGATCACTTTACCAAGTATAGAACAAATTTATAAAGATAGACTGGTGATAAAGGCAAATAATATTGCTTGTGACTTCACACACCCTTTGGCCTCTTTTTTTAAACTACTGCCATCTAGGCATTGTTTTTGCTCACCCTTTCTGACTAAGAACAGATCCAAATTTTTATTTCTACCACAAGCCATAAAAGCCTTAAATCAGTTGAAGTAGCTAGACGTCCAGCTGGTCTGGCCATACCCAATGGTGCATAGTGCATTGTAGGTGTGATGAATGTTATTTCTGTTATTTCTGTTAGTGTCTGATGTATGAACTATGTGCTCTCAAGCGGGGCACGTGCAGCAGGTTCAGGGGTCTTCCCAACCACACACCTCTGGCAGCAACGGACATAGTCCCTTCTGTCCCTCTCCATGTCTGGCCAATAGAAGCGCTGCTTTGCCATGCTTAAGGTTCTGTCTTGCCCCTGATGACCAGCCAGGTCATGGATACCAGAGAGAACTTTATCTTTAAGGGCTTGTGGTAGTACAAACTGAAAACGCTTTCGTTTGGTGACTGGGTCTTTTAACACTTTGTACAGGATACCACTATGAATCTCAAGATGGTTCCACTGCTTAAACAGCTTCAGGGACATGAGGTCAGCACCATATCTCTGCCGCCTAGATGGTCTCTTGTTCTTGCTCATGAAGGGCAACACCTTGGATATGCAGTGATCAGATTGCTGACTAGACTGAAGCTCCCATTCTGAGAACACTGGAAGGATGTCTTGAGCACAAACCAACTGCTGAACAGACTGTGCCACTGAAACAGCTCTACACTCTGCTGTAGAAGCCCCGTTTGAGTGTGCTTCACACAAAGCATGAATCTCCGCACTGTCAAGAGATATCAAGGATGGTGGGTTCTGCACACCTCTGTACCCAAGCTGAACTTGAGATTGGCAGCTGACTCTAAAAACTTCCTGCACTGTATCTCCCCGAACTTCACAAGCTTCATCCAAAAGAGCATTATAGGGCTTACCCAACAATCTCTGGCCAATATGCTTTGCAAATGGATCACGGCTCAGAACATCAGCAACAACATTGTTCCTTCCTGGCAGGTGCTTGAGGTTGAACGAATAGGATGCAAGCTTGGCAACCCAGTGAAGTTCACAAGCATCAAGTTTGGGTTTTGTCAGCAGAAAAGTGAACGGGTTGTTATCAGTCCAAATTGTGAAGTCATGGCCCTTGAGCCAGTGAATGAATTGCTCACACACACACTCCACTTTAAAGACAGAAATTCAAGACAGTGGGCTGGATATTTTCTTTGCAAAGCATTAAGGGTCTTAGGCTACATTCACACTGCAGGCTGAAGTGACTCAAATCCGATCTTTTCGCCCATATGTGACCTGTATCCGATCGTTTATTGACCATATGAACGACACAGATCCGATTTTTTCAAATCCGACCCAGGCCGTTTGGATATGTGGTCCTAATTCCGATTCCTATCCGTTCTTTTCATATGCGACTTCAGTCTGAACCGCCAGGTCGCATTCATCCGACTTACACGTCATCAACAAGCCACAAATGTCACTATTCTGCGCTGAAGTAGGCGGCGGGTCTCTCAAAAAAAGTTACAACAACATGGCGCATAATCACGGGCGCAGATAGAGGGTGGGACTCGTCCCACCCAGATTTAAATTCATCTCGTTTGGTCCCCCCCCACTTATAGGGAGGAAAAATGTCTATGCTGGTCTATGCTGTCTTTCTTTGCATAAGGCAAACCTCACAAAAAAATCAAAAGACTAATTACCATTCGGTTTATTGAGGTGCACAGCAGTGTATACATAGTTGCAACAACTCACATAAAACAAAGACTGATATTCGGTTGGTTGAGCTGCGCAGACTGCACAGGTTGCGAGCTCGAGCTTGGCTGCTATGGTAACCCACAACAAGTTTGACAGGCATATCGGGGTTGGGGTTGGTTTGCTGGCAGCTTTGTCCCCCCCAGTTTTTTGTCCCCCCCCCAGTTCAAAAAACGTATCTGCGCCCCTGCGCCTGACATTAATGCGAGGGACGCTTAGGGCTGTGAAGGTTCTGAATCTTCTCAATGGAAGGACGCAGAGGTTAGGGAGCTGATTTCCATTTGGGGGGATACAGCTATTCAAGCTAGATTGGATGGGTCATACCGCAACCGGGCGTTTTTACTTCCGTAAACACTGGCCATGCTCACTGCGTGTGACGTCGTCGTATCCTGCAATGCGCATGCGGAACACTTTTAGGTCGCTTTTCGTTCATACTGAGGATCACATACAAGTCGCATATATTTGTTAATGTGAACAACCTCACAAAAAAATCGGATTTCACAAAAAAATCGGAATTGAGCATTAAGCCTTGCAGTGTGAACATAGCATTACTAGCAAAAGCAACAGTTCTAGCTTTGGTCCCTCCTTCAGGTACCTGCGACAAAACAGCACCAAGCCCGTCCAGAGATGCCTCGACTGAAAGTATGAAAGGTTTATCAAAATTTGGATGTGTGAGTACAACACACTCCACCAACATTTTCTTCAGCTCCTGGAAAGCTTTGATGCAATCATCCGACCAGTCAGCAGGGGTAAGTCTACGGAACGCGCCCTGGAGCTTTTGAGTTTTGGCAGATTTCCCCCTTCTCTTCTGTCCACCAGTCAGAGAGAATAAAGGATTGGAGATGACAGAACAATGTGGAATGAAGTGCTGGTAGTAGAATACCATGCATAGGAAGGACTTTATCCTGTGGACAGATGGTGTAGATCCATCATTCTCCATCAAGTCACGCACTGTCAGTTTCATGTTAACTTCCACCTTTGCAGGGTCAACTGACACACCACCACCATTGATAATATGACCAAGGAACCTCACCTGCTTCTGCATGAGATGACATTTTTTGGGTGACAGCTTCAGGTTGTTCTCTCTCAACCTCTCAAACACCATACAGAGTCGACTCAGGGCTTCGCTCTCAGATGGTGCAAAGACCAAGAGATCATCTAAGTAAAGAAGTTTTGGTCACCAAAAATGCCAAGCATCATCTGCATGAAGGAAGCAGGACTATTCCATAGCCCCTGCAGTAAACGATTATGCTCATGCAAACCAAGAGGCGTTGTGAAAGCGGTATACTTTTTTGTCATCTTCATGCACAGGGATGTTGTAGAAGCCAGAGGTGAGATCCATGGTACTGAACAGACAGTTTCCACCAAGAGCAGCAAGACAGTCTGATTGGTGCGGCAGAAGATGAGCATCCTTCACAGTGTGAGCATTTGGCCACCTAAAATCAGTACATATCCATAAGCCACCATCCTTTTTCCATACCATGACCAGAGGAGATGCGTAATCACTCACCGACTTTCTGATAATGCCCCTCTCCTCCATCTCTGAGAGGACTTGCCTCAGTTTCTGATAGTCTGCCAGAGGAATTCTACGATATGGCAAGCAAAATAGATGATCGTCAGTAAGACGGATTTGATGAGTGAAACCTTTGGCCTCTCTACAATCTAATGGATGCTTGGAGAAAATGTCTTGGAATTCGAAAAGCAAGTCTACTAACTTACGCTTACAAGTCTCACTGAGCTGGGTGGAATCAATGTCAATGTCACCAAGACTCATGTTTTCTAGGCTTTTTGGAAGTGCAGCATGCACTGAAGAGCTGTCAAATGGAGCATCTGATCGTGATGTGTCCTGAGAGGCCTGGAAACCCTGGAACAAATCCAGATCCTCAGCTGCTAAACATGGTGACAAATCTGCTAACTTGCAACTGCGTTTAAGTGTTATAGATTTCTCTGTTGGGTTTACGATGGTCATAAGGATCCACCTGTCTCCCCACATAGGAGTAATGACATGGCCCATACGAACATTATGGGGAAGGACCTTGGAGCTAGTGGGCTCCACAATAACTGTGCTGCCTGGGGACACTGGCACATTATGAGGAAGCCTGCCCCAAATTAAATGCTCAGATCTGGGCATTAGAGTGGCTGCTTGGGTAAGCTTGACAGTTCCGATCTTATTGGGCATATCAGCACCCTTCTACCGTTCAATGCCCATGAACATGGACAAGAAATGCTCAATGTCAGCAGTGCACCCATCCATGTTTTTTGAGGCAATGTCCCAGTCAGGGCCGTAACTACCATTGAGGACACCGAGGTCATGTCCTTGGCATTTTTTTCCCACGGTATTTTTTTTTTCACTCAGAAATGTGAAATTAATATATGATGAAAATCATTCTGACTTTGATCGGTGGAAAATTCTAAATTCAGCTTGCATCCCCCTGTTCTCATTTGTTTGTCTAAAAATAAAGTCCACATAATCATTTTTAAACAAAGCTGAAATATCCGACATTGGAAACATTTCATATTAGGCAGCCTCGCGATAGTCAGCTAAGCACCACGGGATATACAAGAGTTGAGAAGTGTTCTCATCAAGGTCTGACTCCGCAGCCAGTCAGTTTGTCAATTAGTCGTGGAATCTGAAAATTGACATAAGATGAAGAAGTCTACTACACTAAAACAAACCAAACTCAGCTTTGGAAAGTCAACAAGTGAGAGAAAAAGAAAGAGGGAAGAAGGTGAGTTAATTTTGCCAGTCCGGAATGCTTATGATCATTAACAGTGCAATTTTAATTAGCATTTCAAGCAACAACAGTCGAAGCCACTTAGCTAGATAGGATTTTCGTTTTCCAGGCGGCACAAACTCTTTTATTCTCTCTCGATTTGATTTGGTGCGTTTCAGATCAGAAAAGGCTGGACAGTCGTGACCTGTTGTTTATGAAGTTATTGGGTACTGACGAGACTTGAGCTATTTTGCTAACTTACCAGACTATAGGCTAATGTGAACACAAGACACTATTGTTTTGATCATTGGTTGTATTTTCGAACGGAAATGAAAATGGGTAGCAAACTTATTATGTTCACATTTTATTTACAACATGATGTACCACCTCTGACTGCTTTCTGTCAATCATGAGCAGCCCAGCCGCGTTCACAGCTCCTCTTCCGATCACCAGCTGGAGATGAGCCTCCTCTCGGGAAGTCTTGTCCCGCCCCTCTTATTGACTCCCATCTCCAGTGAGGCTCAGTCTCCGAATGTGGCGTTTTAGTCGGTTTTGTCCAATAACCATCTAGTATTTTGCTATTGAAAAGGGCAGATATTTTTTAAAAAGCAATTGAAGTCCATTCAGGCTCGGCTAGATTGCATTGTCACTCTCACTCACTCTCACTCACTTACACACTAACTCACTCACTCACACTCTCTCACACTCCATCACTCACTCAAACTCTCACTCACTCACTCTCACATACTCTCTCTCTCTCTCTCACTCACTCACGCACACACACACACAAAATACTTTTGTGATCGTGCAGTTTTGAAATTGTTAAAATAAACATGTTCACCTACATGTTCATCTTGTTGGGCTTGTGATTTTGACTCGTTTCCAAAACGTATGAAAAGTCACCATATTAGGACATTTTTTTTTGGCAAATAAGATGTATCGCAATGTTTGACCTCGGTATTTGAAAAATCCTGGTTACGGCCCTGGTCCCAGTACTAATTGTTGCCCTTCATCACATGAAGCAGATGTTTGATTACATTTGAACCCAAAATAAGATCATCATGTTGGCCTGGTATGACAAGAGTTGGAACAAGACAAGTGGTGTCATATAATTGTAGCTCCAGGTCATATAACCCCTCTGGCTGGGTCTGTGCACCACCACAACCAACGAGCACAATGTCGCATGCTGAACGCATCTCTTTAGGTAATGCACCATACTCACGGAGTTTCAGCTCAGCACCCTTACTGATGGTACAAGCCATTGATCCAGAATCCAGCATCCCTCTAAGCCGTACTAAACCGTTGACTAAGACTGAACAATAGAACAGCTCACTGAAAGCATGGACTTTTTGAGTGGCCTGAAAAATTAATTTGCAGCCATTGGGCACTTTACATAGGTTCTGCGCAAATAAAACTTCCACATCACCGTTATGATTGAGGGTTTCATGAATGTCACCCACACCACCCCTCACCAGATGCGGGCTAATTAGTTTAACGGTTGGCTGTGTTTTAAATCGACACTGCTAGGTGCTGGACTCTGTGGAACACCCTGCATGGGACAACTCTTCTTCCAGTGGCCTGGGGACAAGCACCTCAAGCAAATATTTTCACATCGGCAATGAGAAAGCATCGAATGATTAGTGGCACCACATGCTCTGCAGGTTTTGCAAGGAACCGCTTGAGAAGGACAACTTTGCCTGGGCAGCCGAGACTGAATCTGAGTTTGCTGTGTGACCAGTTTATCCAATAGACTCACTAAACTTTTCACGCAATCACTGTCAGCAGTATTTTGACTCGGCTGCGTCTGAACTGGGAAGGATGACAAGGGAGCACCAGAGCTAAGTGTGCATGCTGGCAGCAAGAAAGACTGAGGGTGAGCAGCATGCTCAAAGACACCATGTTTCTGTAACTGTGACGCATTGTATGACTTCTTTTCCTGCATATACCCATCTAGTCTCCTGAATTTCAGAAGCAAGCCATTTCTCTGCAGCTTTGAACTTGAAAATCCTGGAAAGAGATTCATCAGGACAGTGCTTAAGAAACATCATGCTAACTTCACGACTTGGATCATCAATGCTACGCCCTTGCCTTTTTAAGCACTCTTCTGCCACATCTACAGTTTTATTAAGCCTAATCCAGTATTCCATGGCATCTTCCCTTGGATAAGGCAGTGTATTATAGAAGTCAGCCAAAGGCAGATTAGAATAGGTCAGATCACTGAAATGTTGTTTCAGGATATCGAAGATCACTGAGGGGTTCTGAAAGAGATCGGTGGCTGTGTTGCATAGCTTAATCTTCACAACATCGCCCGCCTTGCCCATTAGTTTAGCCAGGATTTCTTGAGAATGTTCATGCAAAGGAATTGCATGCCTCTTTAGGTACAACATCATGAGATTTTCCCATTCATGAACTAAATATTTATCTGAACTATCACCTCTAAATATTGGAGGCTCTTTTGTGTCTGGCTGCATTACAAGCCTAACATTAGACAGTGTTACTTCTGAGTCCAGTGTTACTTCACATCCTCACTACATCTGCTACTCCTACTATCAGCCTTAAGCTGAGCTGAAATAGATTCTCCTAATTTCTCAGCTAACTAAGTAATTAGTGCACTTAGATCTGAGCATTGGTCAGTCTGACTTGGCATAATTCGATCAACGTAGTGTGTTGAAGCTAATGCTGGTGTACCTAACCCAGCTCTCTGCCCAGGCGTCTTTGGATCACAGAGTGTGTTGAAAAAACCCCTCCCCAGTGGATTGGAAGAGTCAAAATCTACACCACTGTTAACATCACCAACAGTGTATGTGTGCCCCTCTGCCATTATAATGACTGAACTTGTGCACAAAGAGTTCAGTAACCGTACACATATACAAATAGAACAGAAAATAAGTCTCCAAAAAAAAAATCTCAATTATTTAAAAAATCTCAGGCTCACTCGAAAAACTTAACAGAACCAAAATAATTACTTTTTCTTTTTTTGTGTATCCAAAAATTTGTCTCTTGAAAAAAACTAGGAGCCCATTAATGCAATAAACCCTGGTGAACAAGCTGACGTTGTTCTCCATGTCACTCCTTGAACAAGAGTTTTTCTGGAAAAATTTAGTATGAGGGTGCTCACCATGGCGAGGGAATGAAGTGATGGGGGGGAGGCTACAATGGGACATTCTGAGGCTATCTGAGAGGGAAATTTTAACAAATTGTTTATTTGTCAACATTGAAAAAGAAAATAAAAAACTTTGTCACAAACACTTAATTCAAATTCTAATACCTCATAATTCAAATTACACATAATACTAATTCCTCATGATTCAAATTGAAATTTATAATTCAAATTTAAATGAATCAAACTTACAAAGTATTAAACATTCACCAGAGAAATCTATTGTTTTCTTACACTAGAATAAGGTAGAGTTAGTTGTTCAAAATGAAAAAAATAAATAAATAAATTCCAGAGCAAAATTATTTTCTTTAAAAAGAAACTAAAAAAGTAAACACTGTAAAGTTGGAATCCAACCCAAATCACAAAGTTTGAAACCATGCAAAAAATGTAAGCATGCTTAAAAACAAAAAACAAACAAAAAAAAAAAAACATACTTGAACTTTTCCTGGAACTCTGCCTTTTTCTCATTTTGCTTTTCCACTGAACACTCGGTGCTTCATCAGAGCAAGACATCTGGTCTTGGTTCATCATGGATTCTGCGACGCCGCTGTCACAACGCTCGGTTGGTACGTCCTTCAATGACGGCACGGACCGATCCCTCGATTGTCGCGATCTTGCCATTGGAAACATCTTTATCCACTTTGTGACAGAAAAAAGAAGTCATCTTCTTCTGCCCTGGACAGTCTTTGGCTTTCTTCCGTTTCATGCCGTGGGATGACATCTTTAAATGCCCAAGTCTCAACAAAAACAACTCACGAACTTCTTCGGTCAAAAGTTCCTGCGCCGGTGGGTGAAAGGTCATTCAGTCTCAAGAAATCTCGCTCTACAAGTCAGCTGACCTTGTATGTAACCCATGTCAAATTTCATGAGAGCAGCTGTGATAAGTAAACAACTAAACAACATGGCGCCTCGGTCTGGAAAACGCCAATTCGGATCGTTTTTGCAACGTCTGATGGTGTATCTACTGTACTATGACTGGAATATTTTTGGAGTAATTATAACATATTTGATGATCAGACACTTTGTCACGTGGTGTTGCTGGGATGTTTTCATGGAGAAAAGATCGCTTTGAGAAAGACTGCATGTTGTGCAGTAGCATATAAGTGCATGGCCTAAGTGTGACTTGGGGTTCAATCGGCATTTCGGTAAGGGGGTGCACGCCGAGAGTAAGAGGGCACAGCACCCCTGTTCCCCGGTTTAGACGAAAGCATGTTGAAGGTCACGGCACCATTGTGACGGGGTGCTCGGTGTGTCTATCCACTCAATCCTAGCACACCTATAATACTCCAGCGTTGTGTTCTGTGAGCCTGCGGTTGGTGAGACAGTAATGATGAGACTCTGAGGCAACTGGTGCTGGCAATGACCATTCTTTTATTTCTCTGTCTGTATGTAAGAAAAATAAGCAATCATTTGTAGACAATGTGCACAGTGAATCCCTCCCATACACTCGTACACCCATATGGGCTGAGGCCTATGACTCCCTTCTCTCAGCTAGTAAACCGCGGACTGAGAGGCTAACAAAAATGGTGCTGCTTCTGGCTACCTCTTAAAGGGATAGTACAGGTATTGAAAAAACTCCATTAACTAAATTAACAAAAAAAAAACCCTCCATAAACTCAAATAACTAAATACATAAAATACAAAATAATGCAGTTTATATACATCAGGATTTGGTGGAGTTTCATCACAAAATTGCTTTTAATAATGTATTTATTTTAACCGGGTTACATATAGAAATGCCATTCACTGGAAAGGAAAAGGTGTTTTGTGTGTTAGAGTACGCTCAAACACAGTCGAACAAGACTGCAGCGTGCATTTATGAGAGAATTCTCTAAAAACGCACCAACTGCAATGCAGATTTGGACACGGCACAAAAAGTTCAAAGAGGAAGGCTGTCTGTATCTCAGGCAGTGTGCATATTGAAAATTTGTGAGATTGTTCATGGAATCCACATACCTTTGAATTTCTCATTCAAACTTTAAGGAATAAAGCTTATATTGCTCAACATTAAGCTTGTTCAGTTTCATTTGCCGAGACTATGTAGTTTCTGGGATTTTTACATCTCAAATAATATCACATTTTTTTATCAGGAGGAGGTACACCCTACTGATTTTATTTCTCAATACTATGTGACCAAAAGTATGTGGACATGGGAGTATTGTATAGCATATAATCAGATGCACTTGCACCAGGGGCGTGTTTAGCCTATTTTTGGGGGTGCTCAAGCACCCCCAAAAACGAGCTCAGCACCCCCTAGCTCAGCACCCTCAAAAACACTGCTTTTGGACGTAATTTTCAGAAATAAGTGCCCTTGCGCACTGCGCAATGAATGTGTGCGCGGGCGTGTGTGTGTGTTCTTGAATTCACCTGTTACATGATAGTTCTATGAGCAGTAAAATACCTCTCCTCCTTGCGTCCCCTCTGATTGGGTTGCCTGTCCGCGCGAGCGCTTGCTACGACATGGTGTTTTTTTTAATTGGATTCCACGCCGATGAGGAACTCGAAGTAGCACCTGAGTATTACTGGCATAGCGAGATGTGAAGGTATGGACTGGAGTTACAGTTGTTAAACACAACACAATAATATGCATAATGCAATATTGATGTTCCCTGGTTTATGAACAGAATGATAAAAACGACATTTATCATCCATATCGAGATACTTTTGTGCAGAGCTGTACAAGTGCTATGGTGCAAGACCACCGTGTGTTAGTCAATTTTATTTAATGTAACATAGCGTTTACTAATGTAAACTAATGTAAAATCATAATAATACACACTATTATTATACAATACACAAAAACACATTAATTAACAATTACCACTGTTCAAAATGAATAGCTCCAACATTACAAATGCAGTAGTAGGTCTTGTTTAGTTAAAAATATAACGTAAATATTTGTGTCAGTGGTTGTAAATGTGTAGATATCATAGGTTATTGGGTCAGCTTCTGTTAAAACATTGCATAAGTCTAGTCTTGTCTAGTCTAGTCTTCTTGTCTAGTTAAGTCTAGTCTAAATGCGGAATAAACGTGGAAACACTGTCGTTCAAGCCAGGTGCCTCTGTCAGCTCTGGGGGCTAAGCACCCCCAAAGATCAGATGCTAGAATCGCCCCTGACTTGCACATTACAATGTGCATTCTGTACAATCAAAGATATATAAAATTTACCAGCTGGGAGGTCTGTATCGTGAAATACCATGACCGAGGTCTTGAAAATACTGACCGAGGGCTCTGGGCCGAGGTCAGTATTTAAGGCCGAGGTCACGGTATTTCACAATACGGACCGACCTTAAGCTGGTAAATAATATCTATTTTTTTTCTTTACCAAATTCTAACAGAAAATGAGAGTGCCCAAAAGGGAAAACAAAGCCAAGGTGAGCCGGCATTTTGAATACTCATTCACGGCTGTAATGCAAATGGCTTCCTCCTTGGTATACAAGTGCACTTCCATGGCAGGAAAAAAAAAACATTTTGCTGCCCATGTAGTCCTCTATTTATGCAAAATTGAGCCATTCAGGATTCAGCCATGTTTTTGCTCGGCATTAGCAATAGTTTCAGATTTTCAGCTTTCTCCTGAAATGTTTTCTTTTATTTCGTCTTCATCAGGGTAGTAAAACTTGCTTTCACTGTGAACACTGTCATTATCGCGATCCATGCCGTAAAATTAATGCTATTATACTGAAAAATGCGAAAATAAATGTTGCCAAAAATTGCTATTATGATTGTTGTTGTTGTTGTGAAGGAGTGAGTCGCCAAAGGTCCGTAACCGGGGTCCGTATCGTAGGATTCCAGACCGCTTGCGAGCCAATCAGAGCACACGATTTGATGGAAACCGGACCGCGAAAAAAATAATTCGTTATTTTCTCTGCACTGTATTGTCCTTTATTGATGTTGCTCTTTGTAATATTTCCACAGTTCAGGAACTGGCAATTAAGAATTTCACTGCAAGAATTATACAATTCTGTGGGCATTAATATGAAGCTGTTTCCCCTTTTGCTGTTACAATAATCTCCACCCTTTTGGAAAGACTTTCCATTAGATTTTGGAGCATAGCTGTGGGGATTTGGGTTCATTCAGCTCCAGGAGCATAAGTGAAATCTGCTACCAAAGGTCTGGATGAGGACACAGAGGCTGTGACGTTCTATATCAGCTTCTGTGATGACTGCTGCATTCCATCATGCACCAGGATGGGTTATACATGTAATGGCAAACCCAGGTTCACAGATAAACTCACACAGCTAAGGTTGCAAAAGGAAGAAGCGTTCAGAAGTGGAGACAGGGACGGGTTTAAAGAGTCTAGGAACAGGTTTAGTAAGGTGGTGAGAGAAGCTAAACGACTTTGAGAAACTCCAGTGCCAGTTCTCAGCCAGCAACTCTGTGTCTGTCTGGAAAGGGTTCAGACAGAGCACCAACTACAAACCTTCAGCCCCCCACCCCACTCTGTTACCAACTTGCACCTGGCCAACCAACTAAATGAGTTCTACTGTTGCTTTGAAAGATAAAGGGACTGTCCTAATATCATCCCCTGTGACTCCACACTCCAGCTTCTGCCCACCTCCCCCACCTCTACTGCTGCCAGGGCCTCTCTAGAACCTCTCACCCCCACCACCACAGCCTCAACTCTCTCCATTCTGGAGAGGGACATTAACAAGCTCTTTAAGAAACTGAACCCCCACAAAACAGCAGGTCCCTTTAATATATAGATTTAGGCACTGCCTAAAAGCGGAGCTCCCATCTTTTTCTGGGTTGTAGAATTTTCTTATATCATAGCCAGTCTCTTTTGTTTTATTTCTTTACTGGCTAGCACTGGGGGCGGCACGGTGGTGTAGTGGTTAGCGCTGTCGCCTCACAGCAAGAAGGTCCTGGGTTTGAGCCCCGGGGCCGGCGAGGGCCTTTCTGTGTGGAGTTTGCATGTTCTCCCCATGTCCGCGTGGGTTTCCTCCGGGTGCTCCGGTTTCCCCCACAGTCCAAAGACATGCAGGTTAGGTTAACTGGTGACTCTAAATTGACCGTAGGTGTGAATGTGAGTGTGAATGGTTGTCTGTGTCTATGTGTCAGCCCTGTGATGACCTGGCGACTTGTCCAGGGTGTACCCCGCCTTTCGCCCGTAGTCAGCTGGGATAGGCTCCAGCTTGCCTGCGACCCTGTAGAAGGATAAAGCGGCTAGAGATGATGAGATGAGATGAGATGGCTAGCACTGGCCACTAGGTGGTCTGTATGACTGGTAATTACTAACACTGGCCACTAGGCAGTGTGTATGACTGGTAATTACTAATACTGACCACTAGGTGGTGTGTATGACTGGTAATTACTAACACTGGCCACTAGGCAGTGTGTATGAGTGGTGGTACACATAGACGGACAAACCACAAAAAATCGACTCGATGGGTTTACCATTTTTTCTTAGGTATGGTGCTCCGCTGGAGCTCCGCTATAATTTACCCTGAAGCATGGTGCTAATCAGCTGTCTCTGGTGTTCACAGAGATCTTCAACACCTCACTGGAGACATACCATATGCCAGCCTGCTTCAAGGCCTCCACCATTATCCCTGTCCCCAAAAAGCCAAGGATCACAGGATTAAAATGACTACAGACCCATCACCCTGAGTTCTGTGGTTATGAAATCCTTTGAGTGCCTTGTGCTTTACCACCTCAAAGCTATCACTGACCTGCTCCTGGACCCCATGCAGTTCGTCTACAGACCCAACAGATCTACAGACAATGCTGTCAACATGGCTCTTCGTTTCATCCTCCAGCACCTGGACTCCCCAGGAACCTATGCTAGGGACCTGTTTGTGGATTTCAGTTCTGCCTTCAACACAATCATCCTGGCTGTTTTGCAGGACAAGCTCTTCCAGCTGGATGTGCCTGAATCCACCTGCAGGTGGATCACTGACTTCCTGTCTGACAGGAAGCAGCACATGAGGCTGGGGAAACACGTCTTTGACTCACGAATCATCAGCACTGGATCCCCCCAAGGCTGCATCCTCTCTCCTCTACTCTTCTCTTCTCCCTGTACACCAACAGCTGCACCTTCAAGCTGGACTTATCTCTGATGAGGATGAGTCTGCCTACAGGTGGGAGATTGACCACCTGGTGTCCTGGTGCAAACAGAACAACTTGAAGCTCAATGCTCTAAAAGACAGTGGAGATGATTGTAGACTTCAGGAGGAGCTCTGCCACACCCTCCCTCCCTCATCACCCTGTTTGACTCTCCAGTATCCCCTATGAAGTATTTCCACTTTTTGGGCACTATAATTACCCAGCACCTTAAGCAGGAGACGAATACCTGCTCTCTCACCAAGAAAGCACAGGAGAGGATGTACTTCCTTGTTTCCACTCATTAATATAGTTTTAGAATTTTTTTCCTTTATTTCTATTGTTTTTAATTTATCTTATTTTATCTATACATTTTTATACTCAACAACCTAAGGTACATAATAATTTCACTGTAATTACTTGTAATTATATGTGACAAATAAAACTTGAACTTCCTGTGGCAGTTGTCCAGATGTCCTGTACAAGAAGGGCCAAAGTCGTCTCCACCTCTTGAGAAGACTGAGGTCTTTTGGTGTGTGCAGGACACTGCTTAGGACTTTTTATGACTCTGTGGTAGCATCAGCGATTTTCTACATTGTGGTCTGCTGGGGCTGTGGAAGTTCAGAGAGGGACAGGAAGAAACTTAATAAGCTGGTCAGAAGGGCTGGCTCAGTCTTGGACTGTCCTCTGGACTCCATAGAGATCTTGCAGTCACGTGACCGGAAAGTACACAACCGCCATCTTGTCGGTCAAAAACACCGCTGAATACTGCTGCACTCGTGTACAGAATGGATCAATTTCAACTGACGGACTACACGGCTCATTTTTCTAATGAACAGATAACTAGATATATGTCTAAAATAAATGATCTACAGATTAGTGACCCTTATGGCTTACCGGACGGAGTTTTCACGACCGGATTTTGAACTGCCAGCGGAATACCCAGACGTGTATAATTACCTCATTAACTTTCCCTCGCTGTTCAGTGGTGAAGCACTGCATGCTTATAAATCTCTGGACAGTTATCTTTACAGAAATTCAGGATTTGTCAGCGACTCAGATGTGGCATCTTGTAAACAAGAATCCTCATTGGCTGGGTAAGTCACTTAAGTATTGAGTATAGCACTGACCAGCCGATTATAGAATAGAATAAGGTAATTCCAGCTGTAATTCCAAATCGTCCGTCTTGTTTACATGGATCTGGCATTGGAAAGGTAGAGGCTTAGCAGTGGAGGTTTGAGTGGCTGTTTTCTGAGCTTAGTCAACAGGCCGGCTCTGCAGCCTCGCTTTTGCTTCCGCTCCCGGCGCCGCCTCCTTCGCTTTGCCTCCGATAACAATCCACGGAGACACCGCTGGTCTCGCTATCTCGTCTGGAATGTTGTGCATGCGATGGAAATCGCTACAAACCATCATTTTCTGCTGGAAACCAATGTCCAGTAAGTCCATACGGTTGTAGTGGATATTGAAGTCCGGTACAGACGAACAACACGCAAAAATACACACAAAAAACATAAAAAACATGCAGAGGTAGGGAGAGCTTGTAGCCGCAGCCGTTGTAGTAGAATTGTATATAGTAGGGTTTTCCAGAAGAAAAGGTAGAAGTAAAAGCAGAAGTAGAACCAGAAGTAGAAGGCGGAATATGGCGTTTGACCGACAAGATGGCGTCTGTCACAATCTGGATCGGCTGTGACGTCACATGCAAGTGCTCCATTGAGGTAGTGGGTGAGAGGAGGATGTTAGCCAAGCTGACCTCAATCATGGATAACCCCTCTCACCCCCTACATGAGGCTGTGGGGGCTTTAAGCAGCTCTTTTAGTAGTAGACTGCTACACCCATGGTGTAAGAAGCAGAGATACCGCAGGTCATTCATACCTACTGCTGTCAGACTGTATAACACCCACAACTTGTAATGTAGCACCAATAACCTGTCATTATATTTGCACTACTTCACCACTACTACCTCTGCAATCTCTCATCAATGCAATTATTATGTGCAATAATATAGGCCTTAAACTATTTTTATGCATACTTATATATATATATATATAATTTATGTATATATGTGTGTGTATATATACACAGAGTCTACCTGTAATGTGCAATTTTTCCGAGCCTCTCAATAAGGCAATTTTTCTATACTTTTTCACGGTAGATAATGCAAATAGCCCTCTGTATTTAACCCTTCCTTTTGTCTAATTTTTATTTCAGTTTTATTTGTTATCTGTTTGATATTTTCTTGCTACTGTAACACGTGAATTTCCCCGATGTGGGATGAATAAAGTGAATCTAATCTCATCTAATCTAATCTAGTTGAAGAAGTTCAATCTGCCAAAGACAATAATGGTGCACTTTTACACCACCATCAATGAGTTCATCCTCACCTCCTCCATCACTGTCTGGTACGCTGCTGCCACTGCCAGGGACGAGGGCAGACTGCAGCGCATCATTCGCTCTGCTGAGAGGATGATCAGCTACAACCTTCTGTCTCTTCAGGACGTGTACAAGTCCAGGAGCCTGAGGACAGGAGAAAGGATTGTGGCCGACCCCTCTCACCCCGGACACAAACTTTTTGAAGCACTTCCCTCTGGTAGGAGGTTGTGGTCCATGAGAACCAAAACCTCATGCTGTAAGGCCATCTCCCCCCCACACTGATGCTGCTTCATCAATAGAGATCTTGCAGTCACGTGACCGGAAAGTACACAGCCGCCATCTTGCTGGTAAAAAACACCGCTGAATACTGCTGCATTCATGTACAGAATGGATCAATTTCAACCGACGGACTACACGGCTCATTTTTCTAATGAACAGATAACTAGATATATGTCTAAAATAAACGATCTACAGATTAGTGACCCTTATGGCTTACCGGACGGAGTTTTCACGACCGTGTCAGTGGATATTGAACTGCCAGCGGAATACCCAGACGTGTATAATTACCTCATTAACTTTCCCTCGCTGTTCAGTGGTGAAGCACTGCGTGCTTATAAATCTCTGGACAGTTATCTTTACAGAAATTCAGGATTTGTCAGCGACTCAGATGTGGCATCTTGTAAACAAGAAAATAACTATCCTCATTGGACAGGTAAGTCACTTAAGTATTGAGTACTAACACTATTTATATCAGTATCTAGTATAGCACTGACCAGCCGATTATAGAATAGAATAAGGTAATTCCAGCTGTAATTCCAAATCGTCCGTCTTGTTTACCATGGATCTGGCGTTGGAGAGGTAGAGGCTTAGCAGTGGAGATTTGAGTGGCTGTTTTCTGAGCTTAGTCAACAGGCCGGCTCTGCAGCCTCGCTTTTGCTTCTGCTCCCGACGCTGCCTCCTTCGCTTTGCTTCCGATAACAATCCACGGAGACCCCGCTGGTCTCGCTATCTCGTCTGGAATGTTGTGCATGCGATGGAAATCGCTACAAACCTTCATTTTCTGCTGGAAACCAATGTCCAGTAAGTCCATACGGTTGTAGTGGATATTGAAGTCTGGTACAGACGAACAACACGCAAAAATACACACAAAAAACATAAAAAACGTGCACAGGTAGGGAGAGCTTGTAGCCGCAGCCGTTGTAGTAGAATTGTATATAGTAGGGTTTTCCAGAAGAAAAGGTAGAAGTAGAACCAGAAGTAGAAGTAGAAGGCAGAAATATGGCGTTTGACCGACAAGATGGCGTCTGTCACAATCTGGATCGGCTGTGACATCACATGCAAGTGCTCCATAAGGTCAGAGACCCCACTGACTCAAACCTCACAGTCTCACTCTGTGACATTAATGCACTTCATCCCCGAACTGTGATTTTGCATGTTTCAAGGTCATGTCCTACATCTCCATTCTGTGAACCTTTATTGCACATTCTGGCTCACGCTGTACAGTTTGGTTATTTATTTAACCCACTGCACATATTCTTGTCTTCTCACACATTCATCCCATGACTCTTCTTCATCTTTATCCTGTGACGTGTTTTTCTGCATATTCCAGAACATACTGTACAGCTTGGACTTCAAAACAACCCATACACATACAGTGGTGCTTAAAAGTTTGTGAACCCTTTAGAATTTTCTATATTTCTGCATAAATATGACCTAAAACATCATCAGATTTTCACACAAGTCCTAAAAGTAGATAAAGAGTAGTGTTGTGACGTTCGCGAACGAACCGATTCTTTTGAACGGCTCCTAGGCATGAACGATGAGAACTGAGTCTCGAGCTGGGGGAGCCGTTCTTTCTGTCGTTCTTTTTTTGTACTGTGTTTCAGATGAAAAAGCTCCTCCTTTACTCCTCCTCCCTTCACTGAGTTAGGGAAAGGTTACGGTGAGGGCACAGTGGTGCCTATTTGTCTGATATGCAAATGTAGCTATCAGACAAATAGGCACTGATGTGACATCGGGGAGTGGGAGGTGGTCATCAGAGTTTTTATTTATTCAAGTTTTATCTGTTTGCCTAATAGTTCAAATTGTTTTGTATATAGTTTATAATGTTGTTGTGTGATATTAATGATAATATTGTGGGAAAACTACTTTGCACGGACGTTCATTTAATTTATTCTATCGTCATTTTGTTTGTTCTATTTTTGTGTATTTTATTTATTTATCTGTTTGTCTAGTTGTATCTATTTTTCTAGTAATAATATATTTTTTGCATTAATAGTTTGTTTTTTCCTATTAAAATAATCTTGTGTTCTTGTTATAACTTTATCTATTATCTGACTGTTTAGTTGTATCTATTTTTGTTACAATTTCAATATTTTTAATATAGAAAGTTTGTTTTTTCTATTAAAATGTTCTTGTGTGATAACTAGTTCTTGTGTTATATTTATTGTAGTTGTATCTATTTTGTATCTCAGACTTAAATATTTTTGTAAAACAAGTGTTTTTCTATAAAATATTCTTGCGTTCTTGATAACTATGTTCTTGAGTGGGTTCTTTTTTTTTTTTTTTACAGAAAAGCCATTCTGCATGGACATTCATTGAAGCCCTCATTGTTTTTTAATGGTTATTTATGAGGGTTTAGGGGTTACAATAATGTAAGTCTAGGTTGCTTTATATAAAAGGTATGTCCAGAAATATTGATGTCACTGTCTAAGCAGAGGGATCTGGCTTCTTTAGACACTGTCTTCTTAAAACTGAATAAATATTTAAAAAGAGCTAAATGAGCCAGTCTTTTGAACGGCTCTTTTCAAAGAACGGATCACAAAGATGCGGATCCCATCAAAGAGCCATAAATCCCATCTTGTTAGGACTTGGACTGTTTTGGCCTCTAGAGGCCGCTGTTATTTCCTTTTCGTGTCATGGTTATTTTGGCCTCTAGAGGCCGCCACTGTTCCTGTGTTTTGTGTTTTTGTTAATTGCCTGTTTAGTCCTAATTATCTTCACCTGTGTCCTTAATTAGTTTGTGTATTTATACCCCTGAGTTCAGTCCTCTTGTCACGGAGTCTTTATGCTGTTATGTTTATCTCCAGTTTCCTCTGTACCGTGTTCTTTGTTTTGCACTTTGCTTTTCTGGTTTTTTGGCTTTTGTTTTGTACCTTTGGATATTTTTATTTTTGTGATCTTCTGAGCTTTTGCATTTTTGCCTTTTCCTTTTTGGACTTTGAACTTTTGATATTTTATTTTTCCCTTTGTCTTCCCAGTATTGGATTATACTCTTTGTTTTTGTTTTGCCCTGTATATAGTGTATATAGTATAAATAAACCTTTTGATACTTTTTCTACTTCCGCCTCACGCCTCTGCATTTGAGTCATCCCCCTGGTGGCCTAGTGGGGGTTTGCTGGATTATCACACCAACGAACCAGGTTCGAATCCCAGCAAAACCCTAACACATCTCTAATAAAGAGAACCCAGTTAAACAAAATGAGACAAAAATATTATACTTGGTCATTTATTTATTGAGGAAAATGATCCAATATCTGTGAGTGGCAAAGGTATGTGAACCTTTGCTTTCAGTATCTGGTGTGACCCCCTTGGGCAGCAATAACTGCAACTAAACATTTGCGGTAACTGTTGATCAGTCCTGCACACCGGCTTGGAGGAATTTTAGCCCATTCCTCCATACAGAACAGCTTCAACTCTGGGATGTTGGTGGGTTTCCTCACGTGAACTGCTCACTTCAGGTCCTTCCACAACATTTCCATTGGATTAAGGTCAGCACTTTGACTTGGTCATTCCAAAACATTAATTTTATTCTTCTTTAACCATTCTTTGGTAGAACGACTTGTGTGCTTAGGGTCGTTGTCTTGCTGCATGACCCGCCATCTTTTGAGATTCAGTTCATGGACAGATGTCCTGACCTTTTCCTTTAGAATTCGCTGGTACAATTCAGAATTCATTGTTCCATCAATGATGGCAAGCTGTCCTGGCCCAGATGCAGCAAAACAGGCCCAAACCATGATACTACCACCACCATGTTTCACAGATGGGATAAGGTTCTTATGCTGGAATGCGGTGTTTTCCTTTCTCCAAACATAACGCTTCTCATTTAAACCAAAAGTTCTATTTTGGTCTCATCCGTCCACAAAACATTTTTCCAATAGTTTTCTGGCTTGTCCACGTGATCTTTAGTAAACTGCAGATGAGCAGCAATGTTCTTTTTGGAGAGCAGTGGCTTTCTCCTTGTAACCCTGCCATGCACACCATTGTTGTTCAGTGTTCTCCTGAGGGTTGACTCATGAACATTAACATTAGCCAATGTGAGAGAGGCCTTCAGTTGCTTAGAAGTTACCCTGGGATCCTTTGTGACCTCGCCGACTATTACACGCCTTGCTCTTGGAGTGATCTTTGTTGGTCGACCACTCCTGGGGAGGGTAACAATGGTCTTGAATTTCCTCCATTTGTACACAATCTGTCTGACTGTGGATTGGTGGAGTCCAAACTCTTTAGAGATGGTTTTGTAACCTTTTCCAGCCTGATGAGCATCAACAATGCTTTTCTGAGGTCATCAGAAATCTCCTTTGTTCGTGCCATGATACACGTCCACAAACATGTGTTGTGAAGATCAGACTTTGATAGATCCCTGTTCTTTAAATAAAACAGGGTGCCCACTCACACCTGATTGTCATCCCATTGATTGAAAACACCTGACTCTAATTTCACCTTCAAATTAACTGCTAATCCTAGAGGTTCACATCCTTTTGCCACTCACAGATATGTAATATTGGATCATTTTCGTCAATAAATAAATGACCAAGTATAATATTTTTGTCTCATTTGTTTAACTGGGTTCTCTTTATCTACTTTTAGGACTTGTGTGAAAATCTGACGATGTTTTTGGTCATATTTATACAGAAATATAGAAAATTCTAAAGGGTTCACAAACTTTCAAGCACCACTGTACCCCTTAAATATGTCCACTTTTCAAACTTGTATATTTTAGGATTCTTTTTTTTTAATTCGTTTATATAACTACTTTTGTCTACTGTATATTTTCTATTGATCTATCTTAACTGTTCAAGCACCAATCACCAGAGCAAATTCCTTGTATGTGAGAACGTACTCTGTAATAATCTTAATTCTGATTCAGCACTGATGTTTGGTGAGAAGGTCTGAGGTGCAGTCAGTGAGATTCCAATTTTCTGGTAAAAGTTTTGGGGGGAACCACATATGTTTCCATCAGTGAAGAGTTATAACATCAACGAAACTGGCTTCATGTTAAAACTGTTAAAAATGTTATAATCACGTTGTCTGTTATGACCCAGATGAGGGTGGGTTCCCTGTTGAATCTGGTTCCTCTCAAGGTTTCTTCCTCATGTCGTCTGAGGGAGTTTTTCCTTGCCACTGTCACCACAAGCTTGCTCATTGGGGATAGATTAGGGCTAAAATTAGCTCATGTTTAGTCATTAAAATTCTGTAAAGCTGCTTTGTGACTATGTCTACCGTCAAAAGCGCTATACAAATAAACTTGACATGGGTGTGGTCGGAGGTCCACATACTTTTTGGCCACATAGCAGATATGCCATCAGTACACACAGTAGTATATTTATAATGTACTTCGAGTGTAATAACTACTGTGTGTATAAATTCCACTGAAAGATACTTGAGTGTGACTGATGTTCACTTGAAAGTACAACACTGAAGATGTATTTAAACAGATTAATTACAATCCAAATACTCATCATAATCTAATCATTAATAATATACACCGGATGCGAATTGGCTACCTGTTGATTTAAAGATGTGATCAGTAATTAATATGAAAAACGTACTTCTAGTTTTAACACTCAGATACACAAACACTCACAGTCCACTTTATTAGGAACACCTGTACTGTACATTCATGCATTTATCTAATCAATCATACGGTAGCAGTGCAGCACATAACACCTGCAGATACAGGATTTTACAGCAGTTGAAGATCAGAAAAAATAAAAAATAAAAATCCCCTGGCCTTTCAGTGGGGGTGAGTCTGTGCTCATGATAGCTTCAGATTCTTGTTCTTGGTTGATGAGCGGAACCTGACGTGGTTGTCGTCTTCTGCTGAAGCTTATCCACCTCACGGTTCGATGTGTTGTTCATGTTGAGATGCTTTTCTGCTCACTACGATTGTAAAGAGTGATTGAGTTATTATATCTTCCTGTCAGCTCAGAGCAGTCTGCTCGTTCTCCCCTGACCTTATCAGTAGGTGTTTCCACCCACAGAACTGTCGCTCACTCTGTGGTTCTCACACCATTCTGTGTCAACTGTTGTGTGAAAATCCCAGGTGATCAGCATTTTCTTAAAAACCGCAAACCAGCCAGTGTGTTACCAAGAACCCTGCCCAGATTAAAGCCGCGGAGATCAGAGATGAACTGAAGCTCTTGTCCTGTATCTGTAGGACTGGGTGGCACGGTGGTGTAGTGGTTAGCGCTGTCGCCTCACAGCAAGAAGGTCCGGGTTCAAGCCCCGTGGCCGGCGAGGGCCTTTCTGTGCGGAGTTTGCATGCTGTCCGCGTGGGTTTCCTCTGGGTGCTCCGGTTTCCCCCACAGTCCAAAGACATGCAGGTTAGGTTAACTGGTGACTCTAAATTGAGCGTAGGTGTGAATGTGAATGGTTGTCTGTGTCTATGTGTCAGCCCTGTGATGACCTGGCGACTTGTCCAGGGTGTACCCTGCCTTTTGCCCATAGTCAGCTGGGATAGGCTCCAGCTTGCCTGCGACCTTGTAGAACAGGATAAAGCGGCTAGAGATAATGAGATAAGATGAGACTCACTCTGTTCCGAAAACAAACAAACAAACCAAAGCAAATCCGAGTCCAGACTGTGAGCTCCACTTCACCTGCTTTGGGTTTTAGGGCAGTCAGTGTTTACCTGATCATTACCTGAGATGCTCACCTGCCAGTTCTCCTCAAGCGCTCATGTTCAACAAACAAACTACACACACCGTCATGGACTGAATTCAAACCCAAACAAAAACACTCAGCTCGTGCCACAACCAGCTTCTACTGTCTGCACTGCGCATGCGCAGGAGCACAAACAACTCACGCAATCACGGGTTAGATTGATGGTCGCGTGTGGCAGAAGAAGTGCACTATGTTGTTGGTGGTGTTGCTGTTGGTGGTTGTGATATCACGAGAGGTTGACTGGCTCTCAGCGGGATATTTCAATCAGTGCAAGGACACAAAGGTTAGAATAACTCAAGATTTTTTAATGTTATGCTAGGAAGTTAAACAGAAAAAGGCATCTCAAAGTCCAATGTTCAAATGAGGATTGATTCCCAAAAGTCAAACTCAAAAAATGTCTCTGGCTTTAGAATAACAAAATTATATGCAGGTTTCTTTCCATCCAATATCCTTTTCACAGAACAAACAAAATCTTCTGCCTTACTTTGAGTCCAGTCAACAATCCATGTAGTCTTCAGCCCGGTGGCAATCCAGTAGCCGGCATTCGTAAAACAGGTAAGCATTTCAATGAACACTCCACCTAGCAGGATCCACTCAGAAAAGAGAGTCCATGAACCTCTCTCCTCCCCACTTCACATTCACACTGAGAGTATTGAGCTCTCACAAAGCCCTCTTGCTCATTAGGCCCTCATTGGCCACAGGTATGTTGCCGTGTTGTGTGCTGAGAGGTGAAGTTCCCAACTCCACCACCAGATGGAGTTATAGCTGCTTGTGGTTGGAGCCATCTGCGTGAAATATAGCGCCCTTCCAAGACGCAGCCTCTTGGGATGTCACATGGTTTAACGACAAAAAAAAAATGTTTTTATCTTCTTTTAAATGTCAAAACAAATGACATCTTGTTTGAAACCTGCTTTAGAGAGAATAATCTATTAAAGGTAATAATGTTTACATGAACACTCATCACTGCTGCTATTATTCAGGATTAAACCTGAGGTCAGACAGGACAGAGATTTTCTCTACACAAACAATCATTTATAAAATACCTGCAATTTCTGTAAAAAAAAATTGTCTCATTTTTCTATGAAGGTTACAATGACTTGTAACCTTACATGTTATATATATATCCTCCTGGGGATGTAATGGGCAAGTTCTGGTGTTGTATTGTCATTATTTTTCTTTACTCTTTTACAGCAGATAATTGTAGCTAGATGTATTAATTGTACAAGAACACTGAGATATCATTTGGAACAAGATGTACAGTCCTGTACAAAAGTCTTAGGCTCATGTACAGAAATGCTGTAGAACAAAAATGACTTAAAAATAATGAAATGAAATGTTTCAACGTTAAAAAAATACTATAAACAGTAATCAGTAAGCCATAATAACTGAAACAAAGTCAGTATTTGGTGTGAGACGACCCTTTACTTTTAAAACATATCCGTCTCAGGTCCAGTGAGGTCAGTTTTATGCGGAAATGATCTGTAGGTTTTACTGAGCATCTTATAGAACCAGCCACAGTTCTTCTGGACACTTTGACTGTCACACTCACTGCACAAATCATCGATAAATTTTTGCTGTTCCAGCCTGCTGATTACAGTGTCGTTCCATGTTTGAAGTGCACCACCACCATGTTTCAGAATGTCCTCGATAGTGTCCTTATATCTAAGAAATGGGTGACTAATCTTTCTTTGGGGGTTAAAGATAACTGGAGGAGTCGCACCTTTCTAGTTGGCCATTGTGGTGTCGTAGACTGGTCTCCTTATATCCAGCACCATGTAAATCGCAATACATGGTCTATATCAAGTGGCCATGAGCCTCTCCATGTGTGAAGACTGACCATGTGTGGTAGAGAGCCACATCCTACTCCAGGTGCTCCTGCTAACTTTGCAAAACAGGGTGGATCTTGGGGAGTAAACCCTGAAGCCAAATCACCAAATTTGTGGTATTTACTGGCGGTACTGGAGCAAGACAGTAGACATAAAATAAAGGCTACACATAAAAATGTGTACAAATGCAAGTAGAAATAAAGGTGCAAGATGCTAAAATAGAAATAGAGAGTTACTCCTCCCTGAGTTGGTATTGTTTCAGTAATTGTTGTGATGTTCACAGGAAGACTGTGGAAAGACATCCAGAATAAATGATATGTGCACAGGTGTAAATGTAAGTGTAGTATAGATTATTGCACAGTCTAAGAGTGGTATAGGCTCTTGCACAGAATGGTTCTTCACAGTTACTGCATTTAGGAAGAGAGCAGTGATAATCGGCAGCCTCGATGCACAGAGAGATAAAAATAAAATCTAGAACATTAATGACAGTCCATTTTATTACATAATTCATAAACCACAGCATTCCAGCTGCAGCCATTCAGTTAGCTGAGCTGAGAGAATAGTAGCACTATCTGGTAAGTCTCGTGTTGGTGTCTGGTCATACTGGTTCCCCAGAGAGTGCACCACCATGCTAACTGTCAGTGTCACATTCCACCTGGCTCAAAGTGAAGAAAGCGCTGAATGAACTCGATGTTATCAGTAATCTGCAACTGGCCCTCATGACTTGATGTCACTGATGGCTAAATTCCATTAGCATGGTCCAGTAGCACAATCAGTTGAGGAAATACATTACACCTCTGGATCACATCTCTGTTAAGCTAATTCCAGCATATAGACCACAACTCAAACATGTTCTGAAACAGGTCAGATGGGTCCAACTCAGCACTTCAGGACCTTTTTAAGCAAACAGGCTCAGACATGTTAAGGAAGGCTGCTAAATATGATGACTGACATCATGTCTACAAGGCCTGAACACCTCCTCCTGCACTTGGATCCTGTAATTTCTACCTGGGAGACCCCAGTGTGTCCAAATACAGGCCACTGCTGCTTGTGCTGCTAGCTCACAACTGTGCTGCATATTACACCTCAATTCAAGTTTGCTTATGGCATTACCCTGATGAATCAACATTGAGGGAGGAAGTGGATCCACTCACAGGCTGGTGCAGAGTCAACAATCTCACAACATCACATGATTGTTGGCTTCAGGAGGATCCAAGGTAACCGGATGTATTATGCTAGGAAACCCATAAAGCCTCAGGGAGAACATGCAAACGCAACACAGAAAGGATCTCGTCAGCCATGAGGTTCGAACCCAGAACCTCTGCACCATCCTGTAGTATATTACTACTCCACATTTTAATGCTTTATTGATCCCTCAGAGATTAAAAAAACAACAACATCCATTTTTCTAGATTTTGCAGCAGACCCATTGCATAGTAACCACCCTGTTACACACACACACACACACACACACGAATTCACATCATGTTAAGGGTGGTGAGATAGAATCCAAAAGTAGAACACTGACAAGTAATTCCAATAAAAAAGGTGATTTGATCCAGGGAAAAGGGCATGGCAAAAAGGTAAACAAACAGGACAAAAACAAATGGCAAAGTAGCCCAGGTAAAAAGAGACAAAAACTTGACAAAAACACAAGGCAGGCAAGGACAAAAACACTAGAGCAAAAAAAACAAACAAGAAGAAAACCCTGAAAGGCACTGTAGTATTTTAAAATACATCGACTTTCCAAAAATGTAAAATAAGAAGAACTCACAGGGGCTTACATCTGCTAAGAATGTCCGAGAACTCAGATCTCTCTCGTCGATCAAGTTTTCTTTTTCTTTTTTTTGAACATATTTTTTTAGGTCTCAATGATTCATTTTGGGATTTGGAGTCAGTCACTGAATCACACTACGCCAACACAGACATGTTTCTGAATCATTTTCAAATTAATAATCAGTGTTGATTTTCAACAAAATCCTTACAGGCATGTCTCGCCACTCAGCAGCCTCGGTAATGTCTCCAAACAGTTATTTCAGGCTAAAAAGATCATGTTTAAACTTGCAATTTCAATGGCTACCAGGACAGAAACACTGCGTATCACTAGAATCATCAGTCAAATCTGATAAACACTGCTGAAGAAAAGCATCCCCATAGCATGATGCTGCCACCACCATGTTTCACAGTGGGGATGGTGTGCGTAGGGTGATGAGCAGTGTTAGTTTTCCGCCATACATAGCGCTTTGCATTTAGGCCAAAAAGTTCAACTTTGGTCTCATCTGACCAAAGCACCTTCTTCCACATGTTTGCTGTGTCCCCTACATGGCTTCTGGCAAACTGCAAACGGGACTTCTTATGCCTGTCTTTCAACAATGGCTTTCTTCTTGCCACTCTTCCAAAAAGGCCAGATTTGTGGAGTGTACGACTTATAGTTGTCCTGTGCACAGATTCTCCCACCTGAGCTGTGGATTTCTGCAGCTCCTCCAGAGTGATCATGGGCCTCTTGGCTGCTTCTCTGACCAGTGCTCTCCTTGCTCGCTCTGTCAGTTTAGGTGGACGGCCATGTCTTGGTAGGTTTGTAGTTGTGTCATACTTTTTCCATTTTTGAATGATGGATTGAACAGTGCTTCTTGAGATGTTCAGAGCTTGGGATTTTTTTTTATAACCTAACCCTGCTTTAAACTTCTCCAGAACTTTATCCCTGGCCTGTCTGGTGAGTTCTTTGGTCTTCATGATGCTGTTTGTTCTTCACTGTTCTCTAACAAACCACTGAGGCCTTCACAGAACAAGTGTATTTATGCTGAGAGTAAATTACACACAATAGGACTCTGTTAACTAATTAGATGACTTCTGAAGGCAATTGATTGCACTGGATTGTATTTAGAGGTATCAGAGTACAGGGGGCTGAATACTAATGCACACCACATTTTTCAGATTTTTTGTTTAAAATTTTGAAGACCATTTATCATTTTCGTTTCACTTCACAATTATGTGCTACTCTGTGTTGGGCTATCACATAAAATCTCAATAAAAAACTTTTAAGTTTGTGGTTGTAAGGTGGAAAAATGTGAAAAAGTTCAAGGGGTATGAATACTTTTTCAAGGCACTGTATGACTGAGACCTAATGGTGAAAATGAAAGAGGAGTTTATTTTTCCGATAAACATCCTGTTGTACTTTTGGAGAATTTCAGTTGACACTCCTGTTGTAAAGGGTGTTACAAACTCTTAGAAATCCTGAAAGGGCTTGGAGACGTTTACTGGATATAATCTGGGCTGGAAAATGTCTGTTTCAGAAGATTGTTTTCTCGCTCCATGTTTATGACCAGGGCTGAGGGGGACAATATGGAGGACAGGAGAACTTTTGTGATGGTAGAGTAGCCTGAATCCCAAAACAGTGAGGAATTTCAATATATATACCATATATACACTTCATGAATATCTATATAATTACAAAAATAGATATATACTACACACCATATATATACACACTTCCTAAATATCTATATAAATATTTAATTACAAAATATATACTACATTCCATATATACACTTCACAAATATCTATATAAATATATAATTACAAAAAATATACTATATACCATATATACACTTCATAAATATCTACTATATAAATATATAATTACAAAAATAAATATCTACTACATACCTATCCCTGTAAATATGAATATATAAACTATCCCCATAAATAAATACATACCATATATACCATATACTAAATTAGTTCTAATATAACAATCAACTCTATTCTATTTATCCCTCATCATCCTCCATTGACATACTTCCTCTTCTATATACTTGTTTAAAAATATTTTTTGTACCTTCTTTTAAACAGATTTATATTTGCACTTTGTTTTATTTCTGTCTCCAGTCTGTCCCATAAAGTCACCCCACAGCTTGATACTCACATGCTTTTCATATTTGTTCGAACCTTTGGTTTTTTAAAATTTAGGTCTCCCCTTAGATTATATCCCCTCTCTCTCTCACTAAACATTCCTTGTATATTTTTTGGCAATAGATTATTTCTTACTTTGTACATTATTTGTGCTGTTCTGAATTTGACCAGATCCATAAATTTCAACATGTGTGATTTTATGAATAGTGAGTTTGTGTGATCTCTGTATCCTGTTTTGTTTATTGTCCTTATTGCTCTTTTCTGTATTGTACATATCGGCTGCAGAGTGCTTTTGTAGGTGTTTCCCCAGACTTCGACACAGTAAGTCAGATATGGCAAAAATAATGAGTAATATAGAGTATACAAAGATTTGCAATCAAGAATATCTTTTGTTTTCCACAGAATTGCTGAGCACTTTGCCAGTTTTGCTCGTATGTATCCTACATGAGGTTTCCAGCAGACTTTATGATCTAAAATCACACCAAGAAATTTAATTTCCTGTACCATTTCTATCTTAGGATTGTCTATTATCAATTCTACATTACAATCTATTTTGTGTCTCCCAAACAACATGATCTTTGTTTTGCTTAGATTTAATGATAATTTATTTTTGTCAAACCATAGTTTTAGTTTATTTATTTCAGTTGTGATTATCTCTAAAGTCTGCTGCAAATTCTCACCGGAACAAAAAATATTGGTGTCATCTGCAAACAAAACAAATTTCAGTACTCGCAAAATTCTACATATGTCATTAATATATAATATGAATAATTTCAGACCTAATATTGACCCCTGTGGTACCCCGCATGTACAGTAATGTTCATGAAATCAGATTTATGGTCACCTATCTGCACAAACTGTTGCCTGTTTCTTAGATAGCTCGACAGCCAGCTCCACCCAACACCACACTTTTCTAGTTTACTTAATAACATACTTGTTAGGGTTTTGCTGGGATTCAAACCTGGTTCGCTGGTGTGATAATCCAGCAAACCCCCACTAGGCCACCAGGGGGATGACTCAAATGCAGAGGCGTGAGGTGGAAGTAGAAAAAGTATCAAAAGATTGTCAAAATTTATTTAAATAAATTATTTAATTTTAAAATTAAATAAATCAAAATTTATTTACAATATTTACACTATTAACAATCCAAGGCAAAAACAAAAGTATAATCCAAATGCTTAGAAGATAACCAGGAAAAAAACAAAAGTTCAAAGAAACAAAGAGCCAAAAAAAAACAGAAAAGAAGAGGCAAAAATACAAATGCTGAGAGGATCCAAAATGGTAAACACAAAGTCCAAAAGAAAGCAAAGTACAAAAACCACAAAGCCACGGGCGAGGAAATCGGAACAGAGGTTACTGGAGCTAAACATAACAGCACAAAGACTCCGTGACAAGAGGACTGAACTCAGGGGTATAAATACACAAACTAATTAAGGACAGGGCGGGGCAGGAAACAGGCAATAAGACAAAAACAAAACACAGACACAGTGGTGACCTCTAGAGGCCCAAAACAAACATGGCCAGAAAAGGAAATAACAGTGGCCTCTAGAGGCCAAAACAGTCCCAGTCCTAGCAATACTATGATCAATGGTATCGAATGCTTTTTTTAGGTCCACAAATACTCCAATTGCTATTTTTTTATTGTCTATACATTTTGTGATTTCCTCTATTAGTTCCATTAGTGCCATCGATGTTGATCTGTCCGTTCTGAATCCATATTGACTGTCTGTAAGGAGGTTGTGTTTTTCAATGAATTTGTCCAGTCTATCTGAAAAAAGTTTTTCGAGTATTTTGGAGAATTGGGGGAGTAAAGAAACAGGCCTGTAGTTTGTGAAATGGTGTCTATCTCCGGTTTTAAACAATGGTATCACTTTTGCAATTTTCATTTTGTCTGGAAATGTACCTGATTGAAAAGATAAATTGCAGATGTGGGTGAGTGGTTTCACAATTCCCTCAATAACTGTCTTTACTGTTAACATGTTTATATCATTCCAGTCTGTAGAGGTTTTGTTTTTACATTTTCTTACAATTTGGATAATTTCTTCCTCATCAGCTGCAGTTAGAAAAATTGTACTTGGATTTCTATCCCCCATATCTTCTATGTCCCCACATTGTGTTGTCTTGGGTTCCTTTATTTTTGCCGCTAAATTTGGTCCCACATTTACAAAGAATTGGTTAAAACCATTCACCACATCACCACACCATGTAATTTAACGTTGAAAAAAAATCGTGACATCTTTATTGTCTCTTGGTAGTACATGTTCTGAATTTTCTGTTTTAAAGTTTAATTCAGTTCAGTTTTACTTGTAAAATATCAGGTGGAAAAGACATGAGTAATTGTACTGAGGTACTACACTTGAATATTATTTTTGTCATATTGATACTTGAGTATTTTTGAAACTGAATCCTTGTATGTTTTCTTTAATGATTACATTTCTCAGTACAATGTTAATAGCTGGCACAGAGACAGGACATTGTCACAAAACAGCTTGACTTCTGCCCGTATTCCCACGAGTACAACAGTATAACAGGGCAATAGTGAAAATATTCAGTTGTTCACTTTAAATGAAACCTGCTTGTAAATATTGAAAGAATAAACTCACCTATCTATGAAACCCTCTAATGGCGTGATGTCACAGTTCCTCTGTCTGAAAGTTTACTCTGTGCCTCATACGTGTCCTAACCTGTTAGATCACTGTTGTGTTCTGCTCATGTGCGCTGCTTGTCAAGCCACAAGGGTAGAGGTTCAGCCCATAACAGCAAAATCATCAGCATAATATGCAGATGCTGTACACATCTGTATGAGGGTGATGCAACAGGCCATGAATGAAATCACTTGTTTAATCTAATCAAATTAAAATTTATTTGTCACATACACAATCATACACTGTAAAAAAAAAAAGTTACGCCAACTTAAAAATTCAAGGCAACTGACTGCACAGGGACTTGTCCAGGATGTACCCCGCCTTTCGCCCGTAGTCAGCTGGGATAGGATCCAGCTTGCCTGCGACCCTGTAGAAGGATAAAGCGGCTAGAGATAATGAGATGAGATGATATGACTGCACAGGATTTTTGAGTTTATGTGACAACTAAGATTTTTAAGTTTTGAAGAAAGTTGTGCCAACTTATACTTTTGGTCTCAGATAACTTAGCCTTCATATTCACACAAACTTAATTTTTTCAGTTTTACATGATAAGAATTCAACTTTAAGGCCTTTAATCTTTCATCCAAGTAAAAACTTCAAAATTTGAGTTCAATTTTCTTTTTATCCCACAATAAAACAAATAACAATCCAGTTCAAATAGCATGTTTATTTTAACATGATGGTAGCACAACTGCTATAAAACTGTAGTGGCAGTGCTTTTTTGTTAAGTCACACATTCACTTATTTTCAGCCTGAAGCTAATTTGACAAACGAAATGTGCAAACAATTCAGTACCAGCCAATTAAAGTGCTATGAATGGCATACAATGGTGTACTTGGATGAAAGATTAGTGGCCTTAAAGTTGAATTCTTATCATGTAAAACTGAAAAAATTAAGTTTGTGTGAATATGAAGGCTAAGTTATCTGAGACCAAAAGTATAAGTTGGCACAACTTTCTTCAAAACTTAAAAATCTTAGTTGTCACATAAACTCAAAAATCCTGTGCAGTAAGTTGCCTTGAATTTTTAAGTTGGCGTAACTTTTTTTTTTTTTTACAGTGTACAGAGTATGGCATGCAGTGAAATGCTTATCGCAGTGTTCCTAATCTGGTAAGATAATAATCTGATCATCTTTTTTTGGATGCAAACCTGGTTTAGGGACATTTCTGAGGCCACACCCATACGTACACAGCACTTTCAGTCCAAAACATGCCGAAAGAGTCTGAGAGGAAACCTAAACCAGTTAAACCAGCACAATCCTGCATTGCTTTCGGACCAGATCTTATTTTTACAGATTGTCAACTTTCTCAAGTATGTAACATAGGAACCCTATTTTGGTTTTCAGAATTATGTCACTGGGGTAAGAGCTGGTCAAATAGTTGAGAAATTCATGCACAACCATGCAGCTATGGTACTGAACGTTACTAACTCCATTTCCAGAAAAGTTGGGATATTTTCCAAAATGTGAGAAGAACAAAAATCTGTGATTTGTTAATTCATGTGAACCTTTATTTAACTGACAAAAGTATAAAGAAAAGATTTTCAAGAGTTTTACTGACCAATGAGGAAGTCAGTGTCTAGCTGTACGTCGCTCTGGATAAGAGCATCAGCTAAAAGCCTGTAATGTAATGTAACTGTAGGGAGAGGTGGGACACTGAGGCACTCGGACAGGAGGCTTTGGTACTTTGACACCTTTTATTCCAGTTTTTCACTTTTCAATGGAAAAAATAAAGTCTTTCTCTCTCTCTCACACACACACACACACACACACACAGAACACGAGGCGCAGGGAAGCACTCTCTTACTTCTCTCTTCTTCACACTTTAATCTGCTCCCTGTCGCTGGGAAAACACACAGCACATTAATTATACATAGGTGCAATCACTCTGCCACTCATCTTGCCTGGCTTTGCTCTCCATTCAAACCGGTCCTCAACCACGCCCCCGCTACCACATATCCCCTCCACCTGACCTGCAGCTGACCCCCACACCCAAATGGGAGTGGTAGTTTGCCACCACCATCTGTGCCCCCGTCCTGTGGACCACCTCAAACTTAAAAGGCTGGAGAGCAGAGACAGGTGAATGTTTTATCTTGTTCCAGGTGTCCTGCCATAGGGTTATAATGAGCTGCATGGAATACGAATTCCCTGTGGCTCTTTAG
Organism: Neoarius graeffei; assembly: GCF_027579695.1. Classification (NCBI taxonomy): domain Eukaryota; kingdom Metazoa; phylum Chordata; class Actinopteri; order Siluriformes; family Ariidae; genus Neoarius; species Neoarius graeffei. The sequence continues at coordinate 123,761,687 of NC_083570.1, read as the reverse complement.
GACCAACAACTGTGTCACTTTTTTGCCGGTCTGAGTGTCATGTGTCACTCAGTACAGTCTATCCTTAATTATTGAAAAGTACGGCCAACTTGCTGTAAGGTAGTGCGCTTCAGATTTGCATAGACCAGCCTGTTGTCAATGGGCACTTGCTGGGCCGCGAGCTATGCTTTGCTGGTGAAGAGCAGCAGTAGGTGAGCCACTTGCTGTTTGTCCAGCCATCCGCACAACTCGCTTGAAGACTGCTATGAAGGCCTCAGGGTCATTGTGCAGCCCCATTCTCATGAGGGTGACATGGGGGAAGCTTGCTGACTCTGTGGCTGGCACACCTGCAGGTGGGATGAGATGCAGGAGCACCTGACAGTCCTGCTGGGACAGCATCACAACCAGTGCCTGGAGCTGGTTCTGCTGGGCAGCGGTGATGGCATGGACAAGCTCCTTGAACAGGGAAGGCTCCATGATGGTGGTTTGCTTCAGCGTTCCTGGGTTTTGGCACCAGTGTAATACTCTTGTAGGGAGAGGTGGGACACTAAAGCACTTGGACAGGCATGTACTGTACTTTGGCACCTTTTATGCAAACTTTTCAGCTTTCAATGGAAAAAATAAAGTTTCGCATTGTTACGGGGTTGTTGGTTTGTTTTTTTTCCCCTTTTTGTCTGCGTGCCTGTAGGTGGAGTTTGGGCATGGCTGACAGGTGGACTGCGTTTGCGGGGATTGGTCGTCTGGTATAAATACCGCCCCTCATCCAAGATGGCGGTCTATTCTCTCTCTCTCTCTCTCTCTCTCTTTCTCACCTGGACTTCCCAGGGGCAGACGCGCTGGCACACTCGCGCCTCATGTTTTTCTTTAATATTATTTATATAGTTGAATTTGTTAGTGTTTCTTTTCGTTTTGTTATCTCTTGTCAAACCTGTTGTCCCTGGTGACTAATTTCTGCTTGTTACTAGTGTCAGCTAGTAAGTGTAGGTAAGGAACAAAGCGGAAGACTCACATTTTGATTTGCGTCACTGCACCTGTGCAGTGGGAGCACGGGAGCAAGGGCAGTGTAAACATCTAGCAAGTCAGTTGTAGGTTTTCTTTGATCTTTTTCCTATTTTTCTATCCTTAGTCACCTGGGTTTGTTTTAGTTTTTTTTTGTGCTTGATTTTATGCTTTTAAACATCTTGAGTAAACGAAAAAGCTTTTTCCCCTACAACAATGTTTGACTCTTTTGTTATGATGTCCTAGATTTATTTGTGTTAAGGTTGGACATTGTAACAAATGGGGGCTCGTCCGGGAGATGTTCATTTAGTAATTTTTGCGGTGCGTTTTTCATTATTCTAATTATAGCCGTGTATGTTTCGTCTTTTGATGTATTGATTTATTGGTGCGGTTTTTGTCAAATTGTTTTAGTGTGTCCAGCGCTGTCTTTTTTTTTTTTTTTCCTCTGGTCACGACTTTTTTTTTCGCTTGCTGTTTCTCTGGCTGTTCTCTTGCAATGTCTAGTTTAGAGGACTTTATTGCTTCTCCAACCATTGAGGCCTTGTCTGACGCTACTCGCGATGGACTTATTATGATCGTAGGGCATTACAAGGTTGAGGTGCGAGGTAGTCCATCAAAAGCAGAACTGTTGGCTAAACTAACAGATTTTTTGTCTGCCCAGGGTGTTTTCGGTGAAGCCGGAAAAATCTCTCCTGAAGTTGGTGGTGCACCTGCAACAGCTGATCGCCCAGCCACGCTGTAGCTTTCCCTAGGTGTGGGTGGAGCACAGAGGACGGCAGGACAGAGATCAGGTTCAACAAATAGTTTTATTGCTTCCACTTTTCAGGGAACACAATCTGTTTAACACAGACACACGCACACACACACATCAGGTGTCTGGTTCGGGAGAGATCTCCTCTGCTCTCGCTCTCCCTCCCTAAATAGGGCGCGGTCCCTGGGAAGACACACAAACACAGGTTAATTGCTCTCAGGTGAAGTGATTCTGCCACTTACCTTCCCTGACTCCGCCCTCCTGTCACAGACCGGTGCTTGACCACGCCCCCGCTGCCACATACCCCCACCGCCCGACTCAGGCCAGGCAGCCGTCCGGCCCGCAGCCGACTCCCCCCCCCCCCCCCCTTGACGGGAGAGGAAGTCCGCCACGACCATCTGCGCCCCCGGCCTGTGGACCACCTTGAAATTAAAGGGTTGGAGCGCCAGATACCAACGGGTGATCCGCGCGTTGGCATCTTTCATGCGGTGGAGCCACTGGAGGGGCGCGTGGTCCGAACAGAGGGTGAAAGAGCGCCCCAGCAGGTAGTACCGGAGGGCGAGGACCGCCCATTTGATCGCCAGGCACTCCTTTTCAATCGTGCTGTAGCGCCCCTCACGCACTGACAGCTTCCGGCTGATGTATAGGACCGGGCGATCCTCCCCCTCCACCTGCTGGGACAAAACGGCCCCCAGCCCTCTGTCCGACGCATCCGTCTGTAACATAAAAGGGAGAGAGAAGTCAGGGGAGTGTAAAAGTGGCCCCCCACACAGTGCAGCCTTTACCTCCGAGAAAGCCCGCTGGCACTGCTCCGTCCACTGGACCGGATCTGGCGCCCCCTTTTTAGTGAGGTCAGTCAGCGGGCTGGTGACGTCCGAATAATTAGGTATAAACCTACGATAGTAGCCAGCCAGCCCCAGGAACTGTCTCACCCCCTTTTTGGTCTTGGGCCTCGGGCAGGCCGCAATCGCTGCTGTCTTATTAATTTGGGGACGCACCTGCCCGTTGCCCAAGTGGAAGCCCAGATACCGTACTTCCACCCGCCCAATCGCACACTTCTTTGGGTTGGCCGTGAGTCCCGCCCGTCTCAGCAACCTAAGGACGGCCCTCAGGTGTTGCAGGTGCCGCTGCCAGTCGTTACTATAAACGATAATGTCGTCCAGGTAGGCGGCCGCATAGGTGGCGTGGGGCCGGAGGACCCGGTCCATCAGCCGCTGAAACGTAGCGGGCGCCCCAAACAGCCCAAACGGAAGTGTGACGAACTGGTGTAAGCCGAACGGTGTGGAAAAGGCCGTTTTCTCCCGGGATAATGGAGTCAAGGGGATCTGCCAATATCCCTTCGTTAAATCCAGTGTCGAGTAAAAGCGAGCCGTGCCTAGTCGATTGAGCAGCTCATCAATACGAGGCATTGGGTACGCATCGAATTTAGACACCGCGTTGACTTTTCTATAGTCCACACAGAACCGGACCGAGCCGTCGGCCTTGGGAACCAAGACCACCGGGCTGCTCCAGTCGCTGTGGGACTCCTCGACGATGCCCATTTCGAGCATGGCCTGAAGTTCTTCCCGAACCACCTTTTTTTTGTGTTCGGGTAGTCTATAAGGGCGGCTACGCACTACCACCCCCGGGGGTGTCTCTATGTGGTGTTCTATGAGGTTAGTGCGACCGGGCAGGGGCGAGAACACATCTGAAAACTCGGCCTGCAACTGGGCGACCTCCGTGAGTTGGGTCGGGGAGAGGTGGTCTCCACAGGGGACCGGAGAGGTACGTGATGCCAAATTCCCTTTTTGAACCTCCGGCCCCAGCTCTGCCTTCTCCGGAACTACCGACACCAACGCCACGGGGACCTCCTCGTTCCAGAGTTTGAGCAGATTGAGGTGGTAAATCTGTAGCGCCCCACCCCTGTCTGTTCGCCTCACCTCATAGTCGACGTCCCTGACTCGCCGTGTGACCTCAAAGGGTCCTTGCCACTTGGCGATTAATTTGGAGCTCGACGTGGGCAAGAGTACGAGTACTTTATCTCCCGGTGTGAACTTTCTAAGGCGCTTACCCTTGTTGTACAGGCGGGCTTGCCGTTCCTGGGCCTGCCGCAAATTCTCCTGAGTTAGGTGGGTGAGCGTGTGGAGTTTTGCGCGCAGGTCCATAACGTACTGAATTTCATTCTTACTTTGTGAAGGTCCCTCCTCCCAATTTTCCCGCAG